>NC_037680.1:73573553-73747343 GCF_003255815.1 Theropithecus gelada | reverse complement strand
CCTTCCTTCCTTCCTTCCTTCCTTCCTTCCTTCCTTCCTTCCTTCCTTCCTTCCTTCCTTCTTGCTTGACAGAGTCTTGCTTTATTGCCCAGGCTGGAATGCAATGGCATGACCTCGGCTCACTTCAACCTCTGCCTCCTGGGTTCAAGTGATTCTCCTGACTCAGCCTCCCGAGTAGCTGGGACTACAGGTGCGTGTTACCACACCTGGCTAATTTTTTGTATTTTTAGTAGAGACAGGGTTTCACCATGTTGGCCAGGCTGGTCTCGAACTCCTGACCTCAGGTGATCCACCTGCCTCAGTCTCCCAAAGTACTGGGATTACAGGCGTGAGCCATGGTGTCCGGCCTGTATTTTTCAATGCTTCAGTATAAAGATCATCATCTGGCTCTCCAGGAATATGTAGGGGTTAGTTGTACAGATTATACATGATAAAATTATTCCAACATTCCCATCTCCACAAACCTTTGGATTTCTTTCTCTACATTATACCAGCGGCATTCTGGCATCTCAAGCTCACCGAATATAGTCCCCCGCTGAGTCTGAGTCTCATTTAATGAAGTAAACAAACTGTTTGAATCACTGTCAGAGTACTGGCTAACACATTAAAAGCAGACCTTCTGATAAATGTAGTCATATCAATAAATTTTGCCAAATCCTCTGCTCCCTATTTTATTTGAAACTTGGCCACGAGTTGTTCAACCTTTCACAAAGTCATGTCACCTATGACAACACCGATCTTGATATTTGAATTGCTAACACTATGTATTCACATCTGTCTGCATTTGTAATTCTCATTCACAAAGCCTCTCCATAGAGGTGGAAGCATCTTACTGCTTCGTTTTGTTAGAAGACAAAGAGAGTTGTGTTGTACCATTTACCTACTGAAATACATATTCATTATAAATTACTTTCCTTTAATTTTTCCTTTATTGTACAATTAGGACAATATATTGTTGCTGGTTTTTTTTTTTTTAATTTGTATAGGTAGGTAATATTATCCACAAATTACTTTTCAGGATAGTAAGGGGAGTGTTAAAAATACTAGTTACAAAAAGAAGATGATGATCTGATTGGGCGGAGAACTGCTGCCTCCCCACATTGGCCCCAGGAACTTAGGTGCAGGCATGTCTGCGATGAATCAAATTGGATCTTGAGTGAATCTTCCAGATTAAGTCATATGTTATCACTCTTCTGAAAGATGGCTCTATTTTAGTAGAGAATGCAGGGTCCTATTCAGTTTACTTACAAAGCCATGCAGGATGTTCAGTAAATAGACATACAAATAACAGCAGTGAAGAACTGACTCATAGATGCAACATAAACAATCTGTTGTATGTCTGAGAAAGGCCTTGTAAAGAATTTTTTTGTTTGTTTCCATGCAACATTGATAATAGAGGAGTGGAAGCCAGGAACAAGGTTCCCTGGTTCTTCTTGTCTGCATGATCTGAATTATAATCTATAGGACTAATAAAGGTACATTTGGGATTTAGCTGCTTTGACAACCAGAGTGGCTGCATGGTAAATGAGAGGATATTAATGCTCCTTTCTCTCCTGTCTCACGTGCAACCTTTGGGGGAGGTTCTAAGAGTAGGGAGGAAGACTGGACATTTGGTTTGTGAATATACAGGAGAGGTAGATGTTTGGTCTTGACCAAAGAATTCTGTAGCTCTAGTTTGCTCTTCAAAGCTGTTCAATGCTGCCCTACAGGTTTGCTCTATGGCCTGCCAGGGGCACACGGGGCTGCCTGGGAGCACTTCCTCTCCACTTGCTTACTTCATTCTGCCTCCTCCAGATCTCAACTCCTGTCACTTTCTCAGGGAAGCCTGCCCTCAACCCACCAGTCTGGTCTGATTCCTTTGTTGTGGGTTCACTTCAGAAGCATGTTTTCCCTTGAGATCCCTTATCTCAGTTTGTAATTACATTCATTAGCAGAGACTATGTGGTTTATATTGGCATCTTCTGAGAGCAGGTTATCTTATTTATGCTGTTTATTCCCGTGCCTAGCCAGTGCCTAACAAGGTAGGGACTCAGTACATAGCTGTTCAATGAATAAGTGTTTGCTCCAAATTCCAGAACTATCAACAGTTACTATGCTTACGAATATGACCGTTGTGTCTGCAGCCCATGGTGTTTGACAGCTGTCATCTATTTACTGAAGAGCTTGGTAACTTGGGGTTTTGTAGAAATCAGTAAGGACTGGTGGGAACACCCAAAAGCCCCATCAACTTGATGATTTAGGACGGCTTTGCTTCTCCAGGAACTCCACTCCACCCCCACCAGCAAAACCAAACCCAGGGTGTTCGAATTTAACAATAGTATGTGTGTGTGCACGTGTGTGTGTGTGTGTGTGTTTAGCTGGAAGATGGCTGGAGAACAAGGTGGAAGGGTCAGAGTTTCGGTTCCCTCCACCCATAAATGTTTGAGAAACACCCTCTAAAGAATCCACTGCCTCCTGGCATTAAACAAAGAGAGCATCGGAATTGCAGTCCCTGGCGAGGTGGGATCGTCGGGGCGCTGCCACCATCTGATTCTGGGTTAGGGGAAGGGGGCGTGACCCCGTCTCCCCGGTTAAAGTGGACGGGGTGTGAGTGACAGCCTTTCCTGCCCCCTCGGGGTGTGTCCCCGCGGGCTTCCCCACCCGTGTGTGTCAGACCCATCAGGGAGGCCCGCGATCCACCAGGGGTCCGGGGCCGGCCGGGCGGGGCGCCGCGTGCAGGTGCGGAAGGCAGGCGGCGTCCCGGTGCGGGCGCGGGGGCAGCGCCGGGGGCCGGGCTGCGCGGCGCGGCTGCGGGCGGCAGGAGGCAGCGTCGGCCCAGGCGGCGGGCGGCGAGCAAGCCAGCGCGCGGTGATGTCAGTGGCGGCCCGGCTGGCAGCAGCCGGTACTTCCTGTGGAAAGGCGGGCGGGCTCGGCTGCAAACCCCACTAGCCAGTGTCAGCCTCTCGGCGGGAGGAGGTGGCGGCGGAGGAGGAGCAGGGGGAGGGCTGTCAAATTCGGGAGCCAGATTTTTTTCCCTTCCCCTGGCAATTCCTTCCGCTTCCCCGGCTCCCGGCGTGACATCTGCGGGCCGGGGACCTGCATGTGTGTGCGCGCGAAGGAGCGGAAGAATGGCAGTGCTCAAACTCACCGACCAGGTAGGGGGCGGCGGCGCCGGCGGGCGGGACGCGCGGGCGCAGGGCGGCGCGGAGCCCGGCGGGGGGATGGGGGCGCGGTTGGAGCGCGCCCGCGAGCTGTTTACTCACGGCGAAGGGGAGGAGTGTGCGCGGCCGCCGGTGCCTCCGAGAGCCCGCGGCGGCAGCTCCCCTCGGCGGCGCCGTCCCCGCCCTGGGCCGTCGGAACTGCGTGCCCGAGTCTGGGGCAGGGCCCGCGGGCGCCGGGCAGCTGGGTCGCGGGGTGCGCGAGTGCGGCGGCCGCGGGCCCGGCGGAGCCAGGGAGGGGGCCGGGGCTCGGGGTGCTCCCGGGACTCCCACCGCGCCGCGTTGAGTGGGCGCCACCGGCCGGCGCCCCCGGGAGGAGGACGCTGCACGTAGAGGGAGAAAGGATCGCAGACTGGGACCCCTTCCCAAGCTTAGCAGGAGTCCTGCCCAGAATGCGGCTCTTGTGTGGCGGGGCTGTCTTTATCCGTTGGATGTGACATCCCGACTTCCTCTTTAGTTGCCCCAGGCTGTGTGCGTGGTGCGGGATGGGGACCCTTGGAGACCGCCCTTTCAGATCGGGCCGGTCCCTCCGAGGAGGAGGTCAAGTCGGCTGGGAGTCTCCACTCACAGGCGGTGGGCTACGGTCTGCCTGTGTCCACCAGCTTTGTTGGCTTTCCTTGCTGAGATACCACACAGGGCAGCTCTGGAGTCCTGGCTTGGAGAGGTGGGGTTATTTGCTGAATCGGATTGACAGTCCTTGCCGCAGGTCTGTGGAATGGTAACAGCCACCTTCGCGGACTCTGTTGCTCTTACATTGCCACTAACAGTTACCAAACCAAGTTGCATGACAAAACTCTTTGCAGCTCTTTTCACGAAAAAAGGAAACGGCTTGCCACCCCCACCCCCACCCCCGTTTATTCATCGATAGTGAAAGGAACTTTGTTTTGGGGTCCTGGTAGGTAGAGAGGCAATCTTGACTTTGACCACAGGGTCAGACGTGCCAGCCCTTGGTATTAAATACCTCAGACTTATCCATGGGTTGCATCTGCTGCCTTGCGTTCTCCAGTTAGTACCCAGTCAGAACATCTTGCAGCTGAAATGCAGTCCGTCACCACAATGATTTGCAATGATTTGTTCTCCCGCCTTGTAGATTCCATTTTTTTTTTTTTTAGCTTGTTTCCCCTAAATATTTACAGGTGTTTGGCGGGGTTGGTGATGGGGAAATCACTGAGTTAAAGTTCACGTTATTGTTAAATTTAGTAGGAAGAGCAGCTGGTACTTGTGATGAATGTATTTGTTCTCACTGGTTCCAGAGCATTTAAAAGTGTAAGTTGATATCAGGATTTCCTTCACCTTTTGGTCACATACTTTGCCGACTGTTAGACATTTGCTTATTTTAAATCTTATAGTTTTAGCGTGTCTTGGGCCTGTCATCTTTGCTAGTACACGTTGCTGTACTTGTCTGTTAATCCCTAGATCTTCAAAGTACAAAGAATGGTTCTGATAGGTATTGTTGTTATCACGTATAAGAAAGAACATCACATGGAAGTTTAGAGTTGTAAGGACTCTAAGGATGATCTAGCCCAAACCCTTCATTCTCTAAATGACAAAACAGATCTGGAGAAGTGAAGCAAGTCTTCCTCAAAGAGTGCCAGCTACAGGCCTGCAGGACTGGGACTAGCTCCTGTCTCCTGCCTTCCAGGCGCTTGTACTTTATGCTAGAGTTGGCATAGGAAAGCTCCATCATCTCACTGGATGTGTTGAAAGCGTTACAAGAACACATCTCTTCCAGATCAAGATCAACCCTAGTGACTTGGTCTTAGAAAGAAAGGAAGTTATTCTTCAGGGCTTATCAGAGCAGGAATTTCAAAGATGTTGCCTTCTAAAATGTTTCCAGCCGAGCGCGGTGGCTCACGCCTGTAATCCCAGCACTTTGGGAGGCCAAGGCTGGCGGATCACGAGGTCAGGAGATGGAGACCATGCTGGCTAACACGGTGAAACCCCATCTCTACTAAAAATACAAAAAATTAGCCGGGCGTGGTGGCGGATGCCTGTAGTTCCAGCTACTCGGGAGGCTGAGGCAGGAGAATGGCATGAACTCGGGAGGTGGAGCTTGCAATGAGCCGAGATGGTGCCACTGCACTCCAGCCTGGGCGACAGAGTGAGACTCTGCCTCAAAAAAAAATGTTTCCAAGTATATTTCCTTTCTTCCCGCAATAAACCAGTATGAGTATGGAGAGAAAGGAAGAGTCTCACAACCTTTATTTGGTTGTATCTCCAGATACATAAAAAGAACCTAAGGCATTTTAAGATTCAAGAACTTCTGAAAATGGCCAGTCTATCTTGGGGCAAAGTCAGAAAGAGATGGGGTGGGGAAGTGGCCTGGGTGGAGTTGGTGGTGAGCAACGATGGTTTCTGTGTAGCTTTAGGTCCAGGAAGTAAGTGTGTGGTCTTTCTTGCCTTATATAGTCTTACCTTTTCTGTTTGAGACTCAATTCTTAGAAGTCAGTTCTTAACCTCACAGATTAACTTTTAAAACCATTTGCTTAGACCACTACTAGAAGAGTTTTGCTCCATCATTGTGGGTAGGGAGCTGCCTGCTTGGAATCCCTGCCTTAGAGTTTGTGCAGGAGTGCCTTGCTCTCCATTCAGCTTCTAGTAAAACAACCACTTCTTAATTTCTCCCTCCCCAATTTTTTTTTTTTTTTTTTTTTTTTTTGAGTCAGGGTCTCACTCTGACTCAATAGTATCATCATGGCTCACTGCAGCCTTGGCCTGCCAGGCTCAAACGATCCTCCCACCTCCGCCTCCCCAGCAGCTGGGACTATGGGTGCATGAGCCACCACACCTGGCTAATTTTTGTATTTCTTGTAGACACAGGGCTTCACCATGTTGCCCAGGATAGTCTCAGACTCTTGGGTTCAAACAATCCACCTGCCTCAGCCTCCCAAAGTGCTGGGATTACAGGTGTGAGCCACTGTGCCCAGCACCTCATCTGTTAAATACCCTATTTGTGAAGTGAATCTTGATTTTTTGCTAGGCCTCTTGGATTTTTTGTTTGAGGACACACTCTTGCTGTCGATAACCTGAAACACAAATTGTGTGGATTTGTCTTTAAATGTGGCCAAAGTCAGGGGAGACAGATGATGACATTTTCTGTCCAGCTAAAGCTGGGTGTAGGAGCTTGCTAGGTGAAGCAGACACTATTTCAGCAGTCAGTCCTGCAGTGACCTCTCAATCTTACAAGAGAAGGAAAATGTTTCTTCCCAACTCTTTTTTTTTTTTTTTTAGAAGAGTAAAAAGAAAAAGGGAGAGACCAGTGTGATTTTTAGTCTTTTTTTTTTTTTTTTTTTCACTGTAAAAAAGGAACTGGAGCTATCACTACAAACAAATGAACTTGGCATTTAGCACTTCTGCATTTGTAACTTTTGTAACTGTGTTCCTTCTGTTTTCTTCTTCAGCGGACACACATCATTTTTCTTGCAGTCTTAGGGGGCACTAACCATCCTGGTTTGTGCAGATTGGTGTCCCAGCATATGGGGCTAAAACTGGGAAAATTCCAGGCAAACTGGGAGGAACTGGTTACCCTATGTAACATAGAACACACTCAAATATGTCATTAATATAATAATGTAATTATTTCCTTGTATGTGGACATTAGGAGTTTTATATTTTTGGTAAAGTGAGATAATTTTAAGTTTGGGAAAGAAAATTTTATTACATGAAGATCTAAGGCATTTTGACTCAAAGATTGCCATGAAGTCTTTTTGAAAATGATTTGATATTGACTTTTTTAGGTTGTTCTTTATGTCATATAGTTAAAGTCCCTGTAGTCATTTTAAGTGTATGGTCGTATCTTCAGCCTGGGTCTCTACCCAAAATTTATTTTCAGAGTTACGAAGCTAGGATGGTAAGTTCTGTTGCATGTTTAAAATGTCCACTATTCTTACCTGCATTTGTTAATGATAGCACTACTTTCATCTCGGAGGCTGCCTGTAGACAAACTGTTTCAGCAGGTGGCCCTTTTGGAGCTTCCTGCTTGGAGGCCTTCTGTTTTGGTGTTCCCTTGCCAAGTCCTAGTTCACACTTGAGTCACCTACCTTCTTGCCAAAGGCAGTGCCTGGCAGCGGTGGCAGTGGCAAGAGACTAGAAATCCTGTGTAACTTTGGGAGCAGGATTTCTAGCCCATAGTGCGGGGCCTTGGGACGTGTTACACATTTTATTGGGCTGCCCTTGTTCTTCCATCACTCCCTAGAGCACTGGTCTTAAAGCAGACACCATGCTGTAGTCCTGTCGTCAGCAGAGAAGAAGGGAAAAGAAAGGCTTTATTTAGAGCCTTTTCTGGTTGTTTCGGGACCCAATCACATGGTTTTGAGAGTGCACTTGAAGCTGGTGTTTCATGGCAGAGACCTAATCATGTCATACATTTATTGTGCTCTTATTGTATACTGGGCCTTTGCAGTGAGTCATGTCTTAATCCTCATAGCCACACTAGGAGGTAGGTGGTGGCGTGATTCCTATTTTATGGATGAGAAAACAGGAATGGAGAGGCTAATTGACCTGTTTAGGGTCACACACCCAATAAGTGATCTAGCACGTTGTCCTATCCTGGCAGTCTGATTGCACAGGTGGAGCTCTGACCACAAGGCTATACTTTTCATAGTTGAAAGGGCAGTGCAGCCGTAGGATTAATGGGTGCCTGCTCTTGTTTAGAGAGAAGCCATTGGATGAGCAGCGTTCCCTGAACTCCTTCTGCCTCTTGGGCTAGACCCATTTCTGTACAGAGTAAGGAGCTGCTTTGAGGCCTCTGCCCCTGCCTGGCTTATATCTGGCTTTTCCCATTAGCCTCTCCACCTCTCCACCCCGGTGAATGATGTGTTGGTAGTTCAGTGACTTTTTTCATATATGTATGTATATATATAAAACAAATGAACCGCAGTCATTATAGGAAAATCAGAAAACTAGAGGAGCAAAACCAAAAATTTTTAAAACCATCTGAAGCCTCTATACTCAGAGATAACTATTCTTGACATTTTGGGATGTCTCCTTCTAGTCTTCTGTCTGGGTAGTCAGGTAAATTTTTTAAACTTTCCATGTGATAATATCATTACTTGTGCACATAACTGATATCTGTGTTCTCTACACCAGTGACTTTTCCAAATAAACGTATTCTTCTCTTAGATATATGATTGGCTCTTTAGCCAGCACTAGCACATAAGCTCTAGCTCTGGATTGATGGAACCAGCTTTTTTCTTTTTCTTTTCTTTCTTTCTTTTTTTTAAGATTTCAACTTTTTACTTCCTCTTTTGCTTTAAACAGAGAGTAAATATAAAATAAAAAGGCACAAATTGTACCAGAAACAGGAATGAAAGATTCTTTAAAAAGATTTGTATTTCTACAAGATAATGTGAATTTTTATAGGCTAAAGTATAACATGAAATAATGTAAAAACAGGCAGAGCTACAGAGATCTGATAATTCTGTGGTTTCCAAACTTGTTTAAGCTGTGACACTCCTTTTTTTCCCCCAAAGAAATTTCATATTGAAGCTCAATATATAAAAAAGATGGGCTTGGACAGTGGTCCCTGAGTCCCTCTTGAAAACTAGTTGGGTTTAGTATTATTTGAAAGCCCCTTTGTATGATAAAACTGGTGATTGGTTAAGTGTTTTTTTTTTTTTTTTTTCTGATGCATCATGTGTGAAACAAACAACATTTATAAATGTTTGTGAATGATTAGGAACTGCTTAGAACTAGAATGACTATATCATTTTTATCCTTTTGAGAATCATAGGTGATACTACTCAACATGAAGCCACAAACAGATGTGAGCCAGGACTGTCCTGGGTAAGCCTAGATATGTGGTCATCATATATACACATAGATTTCGTGTTTGCTCACCACAGGCTTGACAGTGACAGTAAACTAGTTTGACTAGCAGACTACTCACTCTCTTTTGAGTCTACAGTGGTGCGGGTATTACAAAGATTGTTTTATGACTTTGTGCAGAGTTGGGAAACACCTTCTATCTCACACCTCAGTTCTGAGCTGCCCAGGGGTTACAGGTGTAATCTGACAGAAACATTCTGACTCTTGGCAGTCAAGGATCTGAGAAAGTGTGATTGATTACCAGTGTTTGCTATGGGTATACGGGAAGGGAGAAGTGACATATGTTGTATATTAGCCAACTCTTGGGAAGACATGTTAACCTCTGTAGGCTTCAGGTTTCTCTTTGTAAAATGAAGTGGTTGGACTGGAGGCCTTTATGGTGCCTCAGCTCTGCCCTCTCCCTTCTGTGACTTGGTGCCTGTAATGGAGACCGACGCTCTTCACATGGTTTGTGTTATAGTCTTTCTTACAAATGTGGCTATGAAGGGTGTATTTGCAGATGAGCTCTAATAAGGCTTTCCAGGTAACAAAGTCAAACAGCTTCAGGTTCCAGAGAAGGATTTTAACCAATATCAATGACTTAGGACTAATTCCTATTCTCCACCCTATTTCAATTCATAGATAATCTAAGATTACCCATTTTATTTGTTCTATATTTTTATTTTTTTTGAGACAGAGTCTCGCTCTGTTGCCCAGACTGGAGTGTAGTGGTGCAGTCTGGGCTCATTGCAACCCCCACCGACCGTCTCCCAGGGTTCAAGCAATTCTTGTGCCTCAGACTCCCATGTAGCTGGGATTATAGGCGTGCGCCACTATGCCCGACTAATTTTTGTATTTTTAGTAGTGATGGGGTTTCACCATGTTGGCCAGGCTGGTCTCAGACTCCTGGTCTCATGTGATCTGCCCGCCTTGGCCTCCCAAAGTGCTGGGATTACAGGCATGAGCCACTGCGCCTAAGATTACCCACTTTATAGATTACTCCTTTTTAACCCTTTAACAAAACATATTATTTAGCTCTGGCTGCTTTCAGAGGTTGGGAGTGCAGGTATTTGCCCTTATCAGTGTTTATGTTTGTAAATATGTTGGTAGCCTAAGAGGTTGAAGTTAATGATTCATGAATCCAGCTTGTAATTATGATATTCATAATTTTTAAGGATCTTTTCACTTGCCTCGTCCTTTGAAAACTTAAAATTTAGTATTCTATAAAGTGAGCTAAGCAAATAAATATATAGTCCACCTTTGGGCTGTTTCAGGGATTACTAAGTCAATAATTGTTTGCATTTCTTGCTTTTTGTTTGCTTAGAGTCCCCTTGCTCCCATCCCGGGGAGTCTTAAGCATCCAAGCGTAACTTTCTAGGATATCTTTTATATCAGAAGACCATTTTCCCCTGAGAGAACTTTCAGAGCTCTTAGTAAAATTAGAGAGACTTGTGGAAACATCTGTTCGAGCCTAGATATGGAAATTAATCACAATTCTAACCTCTCTAAAAGTTTTGCTTTTTTTATTTTAAAAATTTTGTTTTGCTTTCGTTTGTTTTAAAAATAACACCAGATTGGGAATCAGAAGACGTGGATTCTACTCATGGTTCTTTTAACAGTTGTATGGTTTGGGGTAAATCCTGGCCTTCGTTTCTTTGTCAAAATGGGAACAGGCAGAAAATTCTCTAAATTCTTCCAAGCTCTAACATTCTAAGATAGCTCCTCACATATTTCAATGTCAGTCTTTTCTCACCTTGTGGAATCTCATTTCAAAAAGTATCTGCCTTTTATGAACTTCTGATTTTCTCCCAAGTGTGTTGGTGGCAGCTTTAAAATTTCCCAGGTTTGGTAAACACATCCTTTTTGTCTAAGGGTGAGGAGTCCTTTCCCCAAGAAGGTTATCTTCTGGGATCTCCAGGAGCCTGGCTGTGGGGACACAGAACCCCTGGGGCTGTTCTCAATGTGGTCCTTGAAGAATCCTCTTGAACTTCTTACAGGCTAAAGGGAGCAATCCTTACAGAGCCCACGCTTGTCTCTTGTGAGCTGAGGCCCACCTTAGCCTTCTTCAGAGGTGCTGCTTTAGCAAATACCTTGGGTCTTCCCAGGCAAAATCCTGTTTTGTTGAACCCAAATAACATGTACATCTAACAAGTTTATTTCTCAAGGGTTGGCCCAGAGTTGGGTGCAGTTGACATGGTGACCATAGACTTTCTCAAGAAAGGAAGAAAATTCCTACATGTAATCACCAGCCTCTGTAAGGTTAGTCTCTGTGGAGACTTGTTTTGGTTTCTAAGACTGGCAAGATAAGGAAAAAGGAAAGTGAGCGTAAGAGAAGTCAGAAGACAGAAAGCAAGGCGGACGTTCAGGTCAGCCGGGGCAAATCAACCAACCAATTATTGTTAAACAGTGGCCTCCAAAAGTAGGTGTGGCATACACCCCAAGGATGAACACAATGCTTTATTGAGTTGGAGTTTGGGAAAGAGAATATTAGAATTCGTATTTTTTTAAATCATTCTTTTAAACTTTTAATTTTTATGTAGTTTTAGTACATCTTCTTTGCTAGTACCATGTCATCTTTTTGGCTGTATTTTTCAGTGTCTGCCACCTGGCCAAATCACCACTTGGGTTATTACAGCAGCCTCTGACTGGTCTTCCTCCATCTGACCTTGGCCTCTACACTCTACTCTCAATGTAGCTCTCAGAGTGATGGAACTCAGAACTTGTCACTCCTGCTCAAAAACTTCCAGTTTCACCCAGGTGAAAGCTGAGGTCATTAGAGTGACTTCTGCACTGAGCTCCTCCACTCACCTGTCCAGCCTTGTCTGCTGTCCATCTCTTCCTGGCTCCTTGGCTCCAGCCCCACTGGCCTCCTCCTGTTTAGTGAACATGCCAGCTGCGCTCCTGCCTGGGGACCCTTGCTGTTCCTGCTCCCTGTGCAGCTCCTCCCTAGATATCTGCATGGCTCGCCTTTACCTCTTTCAGGTCTTTCCTCAGATGTTACCTTCTCAGTGAGTCCCTTTCTGACCACACTGTTTAAAATGCCTACTCCACATTTCTTGTCTGCCTTTCTTTATTTTCCTCCACCGTGCAAATCCCTCATATCATATATTTTACTCCCCCCATTTAAAAACCCCAAACTTACGTGTGGTTAAGATATAGACAACAGGACAAAGATTATTTTGTTAGTTTGGTTCATTCACTGCTGTATCTTCAGCACTTAGAACAGGGTAAGGCGCATCGTAAATGCTCAATAAATATTTGTTAAGTGAATGAATATAAATATGTATATGTGTCTGTAGATGTACATGTTCAAATGTTTTTACTCATAAAGTGCTCAAACAAACAAAAGAGAAACACTTCTATAAACAGCTTTCATTTTACGCTGGGATGTCAAACTTCCATTCAAACAAAATTAAGAGAAAATTTTCTGCCCTATGAAAAGATAAAAGATCATATATTGTCCTATTTTCTGGTTATATTTTCCCTCTTTTTAAACTGTGCTTTTGGTTGTAAGGATGGTTAGCATTGTACGTAATTCTCAGTTCCATTTCTTTTCAGGGGAAGTATCAAGGTGACACTAGGGGACAGGAAATATTGACCCTAAATGTTGTGGGAGTGGATCTCTTATGTATTCAAGTGATCAAGGAGTGTTTAATGAGCTCCATCTACATAGCAATGATACAGCATAGCTCTGCTGGGGCTCTCTGCTCTCCCCTTCTCCACAAAAGGGAAAGACAGGTAAGAACAGGCACAATAAAATAGAAACCAGACAGAAAGAATTGGGAACAAGGAGACAAGAATCATACTTTACATGATTTAATCCTAATATTTTTATGAGAGGATGGCTATCATTTCATTTTAAAGATGAGGAAAATGAGGCTGGCACGGTGGCTCATGCCTGTAATCCTTTGGGAGGCTGAGGAAGGTGGATCACCTGAGGTCAGGAGTTAGAGACCAGCCTGGCCAGAGAGATGGCTAGAGATGGTAAAACCCCATCTCTACTAAAAATACAAAAATTAGTCAGGCATGGTGGCAGGCGCTTGTAATCCCAGCTACTTGGGAGGCTGAGGCAGGAGAATCGCTTGAACCTGGGAGGCGGAGATTGCAGTGAGCCAAGATTTTGCCATTGCATTCCAGCCTGGGCGACAAGAGTGAAACTCTGTCAAAAAAAAAAGGAAGAAAAATGAAAACTGACAGGTCGAGTAATTTTTTTGAGGGTCGCATGACTCTGGGAGTCACATCTGGGCAACCCCAAAGTGCACATTCTTAGCCATCACACATTAGGATTCTTGAAATAGGTGCAGTATCACAAGAGGCCATTTTCCCCATGGAGCTCGCAGTCTAGTTAGATGATATTGAATGCCTTGCACATGAAAGGCCCTCTTTAACGTTTATTGAATTCATGTGGCATATTAAACAGTTATCAATCCAGGTATAGTGCAGGTTTAGACTATGCTTAGAGGGCATTGATTAGGGACTTCAGGAGTCAGAGATGGGCAGAGTCATTAAGAAGGGAGCTGGAGGGAGTCTAAGTGGTACTTAAGGAAAGGAATGATCCAGGCAGCAGATGTGGGTGGAACCTAGGTGAGTGATGTGTTGTGTACCTCTCAGGTAACCTGGTGACTAAATTTACTGAGTCATAGGGTTCATGTTAGGTAGGAAGAGGAGGTAAGGAAATATCCAGTTTGCAAACTGGATAGGAGAGGTGTTTGCATATTAACACATTTTTCTCAGTTGAGTTCTTTGAGAGGTACTACATGCCCTCTGCTGGAAAACTTGAATGGATGAATTTGTGCCTAAGCAAAACTCATTGTTTCCATTTGTTGCACATGACCTTTTCAAATTAATTTGTATTTACTTTGTTCCAAAAAGTATTGAAGCATTAAAGTAAGGTGTTGCCTTATGGGCGCTTCTGTGTCCATAATACCCCTGGCTTGAACAGAATGTTGCATGAGGTACCATGGCAGTATTTTGTGAACAAACATGTATTTTGGAGTAGCAAGGACTTCATTGAAAGGACCTAGATGGTTTGGTGATGTAGGCCATTGATCGAATAATGTAGTAGGTTTAAAGATGCCTTTTTTTTTTCCTTCTTAAAAAATTATTTCCTTAGGTTTTTGGGGAACAGGTGATGTTTGGTTACATGAATAAGTTCTTTGATGTGATTTCTGAGATTTTGGTGCACCCATCATCACTAAAGAACTGTACCCAATGTGTAGTCTTTTATCCCTCACTCCTTTCTCACCATTTCCCCGATTCCCCAAAGCCCATTGTATCATTCTTATGCCTTTCTGTCCTAATAGCTTAGCTCCTACTAATGAGTGAGAACATATGATGTTTGTTTTTCCATTTCTGAGTTATTTCACTTACAATAATAGTCTCCAATTCCATTCAGGTTGCTACAAATGCCATTATTTCATTCCTTTTTACAGCTGAGTAGTATTCCCTGGTATGTATCTACCACATTTTCTTTATCCACTCATTGATTGATGGGCATTTGGGCTGGTTCTGTATTTTTGCAATTGTGAATTGTGCTGCTGTAAACATGCGTGTGCAAGTATCTTTTTCTTATGACTTCTTTTCCTGTGGGTAGATACCCAGGAGTGGGATTGATGGAACTAGAGATGACTTGTTTTTAATCTTATACATATTTTTTAAATAAGAAATTACAAAATCCAGACTATGGGAAGCCTACAGAAAAAAAAAAAAAAGACCTCATTTCTTTGAAAAATCAATTATAAGAGGAAAAAAAAAAGTTGGAGAGAAAATATAAATCCATAAATTAAAAGGCAATTAAGATACATTCAGACTAATTGCAGTGAATAGATTTGGATTCTGATTTAAACAAACTTAAAAAAGCACACTTCTTTGAGATAATTGGGGAAATTTGAATACTGACTGGATATTTGATAATTTAAAGTGTGAATATGATATTGTGGTTATGTTTAAAAAGAGAGTCCTCTTACAAAACTAGAAACTATGAAACTCTAGCATTTTCTCTCTCTCTCTCTCTTTTTTTTGAAACAGATCTCACTCTGTCACCCATGCTAGAGTATAGTGGTGTGATCATAGCTCACTGCAGCCTCGACTTCCGGGGCTCAGTTGAGTCTCCCCCTCAGCCTCCTGAGTAGCTGGGACTACAGGTGCATGCCACTACACCTGGCTAATTTTTGTATTTTTAGTAGAGATGGGGTTTCACCACGTTGCCCAGGCTGGTCTCGAACTCCTGGAATCAAGTGATCTGCCCGGCTTTGCAAAGTGCTGAGATTACAGGCATAAGCCAGCATGCTTGACCTACTTTAGCATTTTCTTAGGGCACCTATTTAAGTGATACATTCTTTTTAGAAACTATTTTTCTTTTCACTTCTTCCTGCCACCTTTGTGCCCCACGGAAGGCCTCCACTCTTACTTGCTAGAATGCCTTCAGTAAAGTTCTTAGAATCCTTTCTGTTTGTCCATAAAAGCACATGATTTTTCTGTTTTTGCTGCCCAAGGAAATATGCTTCTGAGCTAGTTGTGTGGTCCACACGTCTATTACTTAGTTTAAGTGGCTCCACAGCTTGATTCAGATATTTGAGCATTGGTCTTAGAATCCCATCTTGTGTGCTTTTAGGAAGACCTGGATTTGGCTTGTCCGGTGTAAGATATTTGGAAGGGAATTGAGATATTAGAGTTGCCAAAAATCACTTTCTTACACTGAGTTTTAAAGGATGTTTTTAATTATACTGTGTAGTTTTTAAACGCAGCAAACAGTTACAAGGTGCCAATTCTAATGGGCCTGGCTACCATGCCTCTCTTCTTACCTCAGCAGGAAGTGGGTGTTTGTTGTTGCCTTGAGTGGTTTCGCCATTGCTTCAGGCATGCTGAAATATCTTCCTTTATTTCTACAAGTGTGAAAATCTTTCTATATCCTTCTTAACAGAGTCCAGATTTAAGAATAGACCATAAGCATAAGAAGTGGCCAGCTGTGACTTGAGTACATGATACCGTCATGAGTAATTTAGAAGCCATGTGACTAAGGGTTTGGTACTTTGGAGCCTCAGTAAAATTAGGTCTTGGGACTCATGAGATGACTGCAATATTTAGTTGCTAATGCTCCTTTTTGTAGCAGCCAAGAAGAAACAATCTTTTTAAGTAGCTCTGCTTTTTAGCAAGTAGTCTTCTATCAAGGTTTCAGGGTACTGTATTTTGCGTATAATATTTTAAAATATTGTGGTATCTAACTGAACAATTTCCAAAAATGCTTTGTGTGAGTTGTATAGTTAGAATACTAAAGTTGATGTCTGGAGACCTGGGCTTTGTGCACAGCACTACTCCTAACAAGCTGTGTCCCTCTTCCTGTGACACAACTTTCCTTGACTGTAAGATGGGTAAAATAATACTTGCTTTATGGGGAAATTGTGATAATCAAGTGGGAAAAGTCTTTGTATAGCAAGTGGTTCTTGGTTGGCACTCTATAATAAATAGTCTCTGAATCTTGGACTGATTCCTCATTTGTCCAATTAAAGAGACCAGTTTTCTAAGGTCAATTTCAGCTCCATGAAAATATGATTGGAGTTAGTTTTTGTTTTAGATTTATGATCTTTTAACTAGTCCTCTTTCTCTCTAGCTTAAACAACATTGGTAGAAAGAGTTTGTTTTATTTTTGTGTGGATTTTCCATACTTCGGTTTGAATTGTAGTGTTTTGGTTCCTACAGCTTTAGGAAGTACATTTTTGTTTCATTTTGGTTTCATCAAATCAATTGACTTAGCTTATTTGACCGAAGAATCTTACGTTTAGATAGATCTAGGAGGATCAATTTGTGTTGAAAAGATTCTGAGGAGTTTGCAGTCATTTTTGATTTAAGTTGTCAAAAAGAACTTTGAAAATTACTTATAAGAATGCCACTTCCTCTTCACAGAAGTATAAAACTGTGTCTTTTTGAGGAAGTGTGTAAAAACAAAACAGTTGATAGAGTAATCTTCATAAAAAATCATCACAGCAGAATGTCTAAAAAAAACTGGTGTAAAATTTCAAGTCTTGAATGAATTTATAACAGGGTAGAAAACAAACTTTTCTGATAAAATGTGACTTAAAAAGTTAGATGAAGGATACATTGTAAAAAGTTACTTAATTTGGGACTTTTTCCCTTTTAAAACTACAGAATGCTATTTAACGAGCAGATACTTTAAACATCATTGGATATGTGTATGTATCTTAATTCTAACAAAGCATTTCAATTTGAGTTGATTCTTGGTTGAGATATAGGGCAAAATAAAAAGGGAAATGAAATGATTCACAGGAAATGAAAATGAGAATTGGTATAAGAAAAGGTGCAATAAGGAAAAACAGGAGAAAAACATTAAGAAACTTTTTTTTTTTTGAGGGAAGAAGGAATAGGAGTGGGAAGGAGACTGACTGTTAGTTTCTTAGGTGAGTGTTGGAGATGCTCTTGAACTTTAAGCTTAATTGGTCACCTGCTGTCCTCTGCTCTTTGAAATAATTGACATTGATCCTTGCTGTTCAGCCACATTGACACTTACATCTTGGGAGTTCTAGGATTGGACTAACAAAAGTGGAGGTTGTTATTTACAGTGCAAAAGAAACAACCAACATGGTGAAACCCCGTCTCTACTAAAAATACAAAAAAAAAAATTAGCCTGGTGTGTTGGTGGGCACTTGTAGCCCCGGCTATTCAGGAGGCTGAGGCAGGAGAATGGCGTGAACCCGGGAGGTGGAGCTTGCAGTGAGCCGACATCGCGCCACTGCACTCCAGCCTGGGCGACAGAGTGAGACTCCGTCTCAAAAAAACCAAAACCAAAAACAAAACAAAAAAAAACCAACCAGAGCTGTATCACTCAGAAGGCTGAAAAGAATCAGGCTGACAGGTAATTTGGCCCCTCAAAGGGTCCTAGTGGCTGATACAGGACCTTCAGAATGAGTGTAGGTGACAGGCAGATAACAAATTATTTTATACAGTGGGAAGTCAGGTATTAGGAGCTTCTATGACTAGTGACTAGGTTCCTGCCACATCTCTGGTTTTAAGTACCCCACTGCCTGTCCTGGTGAGTTGAACTAAAGCAGGACATTTCTTCATTACTGCTTTACCTTTTCTTTTTATTTCTTCTTCTTCTTCTTCTTTTTTTTTTTTGAGACAGGGTCTTAATCTGCCACCTAGGCTGGTGCAGTGGTGCCATCATAGCTCGACCTCCTGGGCTCAGGTGATCCTCCCACTTCAGCCTCCTGAGTAGCTGGGACTACAGGCATGTGCCTCCATGCCACCCGGCTCATTTTTTGTAGGGACAGGGTTTCACCATGTTGCCCAGTCTGCTCTTGAACTCCTGGACTCAAGGGATCTGCCCACCTCAGCCTCCCAAAGTGCTGGGATTATAGGAATGAGCAAGCTACCATGCCTGGCCTTGCTTTTACCTTTTCAACCAGCTCTTCCAGAGGCTGAATGGTATTTTTCTTAACTCCATTCCTGCCATGAATTGGCTGTGAGATCCTGGCCAGTCATTACACCTCCTTGGGCCTCAGTTTTCTTTAAGAAATGAGGACATTGTTTTAGAGTGTATTCTTGTAGCTGCTCCAGTCTTCTATAGTTTTAACCCAGGGGTTGCAGACTACTGTCCACAGTACACATCTGGTCTGCTGCCTGCTTTAAATGGCCTGTGAGCCAAGGATAGTTTTTATATTAAGTGATTGAAAAGGGTCAAAAAATAATACTTTGCAACACATAAAAATTAAACAAAATTCAAATTTCTTTGTCCATAAATATAGTTGTATTATTTGTTTACATCTTGTCTATGGGCGCTACAACAGCAGAGTTGAGTAGTTGTGGCAAAGACTATAGGGTCAGCAAAGCTGAAAATATTTACTATCTGGCCTTTTGCAGGAAAAATTTGCCAACCTCTTGCTCTAACTCAAGGGCAGACTTGGGGCCATCCTCTTCAGAAATCGAGTGCTACACTCTTACAGTCCTAGTGTTACCTAAGTTGCACTTTGATCTAGATTTAATTAGATCGAGATGGGAATTCTTGCTTTTATTATTTTCTCCAGGAGAAAGTAGAAGCTTAGTTAGCTTTTTTGGTATGCTTTCAATTAAAAACAATCCTCCTTAAAACAATAGTTTGTTTGTACTCAACTTTTTTTCCCCTCTCTCTAGGAATCACTGTGGAGAAGGAAGCCATATGTTTATATTTTAAATCACTTGCCTTTTCTATAGGATTTTTAAACTCCAGATGTGGACTCAGAAACAGTTAATATGTACTTTTGATGCACTCAAAGAGCCAAGATGGGGGAAGAGAGATACTTATTTCTTATATTTGAGAGCAAAACAGAAATCTTAATATATTCTATTCCCCACATAGAGACTCTAGATTAATATGGGGATGGAAATGGCCTTAATTTTGTAGAAGGCTAATTTTAAGCAAACACAGTTTAAAGGTCAAGTATTATAAATGAAAATTATACAATTAAAAATAAATCTTAAAACTGTCTACTTATCTAATATTGCTCATTATTCTAGAAGGTTCTTTCTGAAGCTAAGTCTGGTAATTTCTGTGTGGATTATAAGTTTGTGTGTGTATTGGGGCGGCGGGGGTGCAGAGAGAGAGAGAATGAAAGTATGTGTGTGTGTGGTTTCCAGTGTTCATTTCATTAGAATTATAAAGAGCATCTGACTCTTGCTCTTGTACTTCCAGAGTCATTTGAGTTATTATGAAACTCCTCCTAGGCCTGGAGTTCCTTTTGATCTTGGATGAAGATGGGCACCTTGAACTGGTTAGTGAGGCCAGAAAGGAGGTCAGTCAGCACGTCATCTTTCATATAAAGGTTCACTTTTCTCAGAAGTGAAACTAACTTTTATATGAAAGATGACACGTGTTGACTGACCTCCTTTTCTCTATCCTTCAGAGAGAAAGAATTAAGACTAAAGAAACTTGTTTAAAAGATTTGTAAAGAAATTAATGTAGTGTACAACTTTAGAAAACATGGACAGTGACTGAGTACCTAAGCTATCTGGGACCTCCAGCATTTTCTGAACAATATAAATTGTCTGGGGAAGACAGGAGATGAACATTAGAGTCCCCATTTTTCATAGGGAGAAACCGAGGCCAGTGGCTGTTACTTAGCTTGTTGATTGTTAGTGGAGGTAGAGCTCTTATTTTTTCTGGCTCAGTCTAAGGTGCATTTCATTTGCCTATCCTGTTCTTAAATAGCACTTATAAAATCACGTGTCATTTCTACAGTTATATTTAGGATACACCCTAAAATGCTGTATAAACACCCTGTGATAGAATGCTGAAGGCTGCCGCCTGGGTAATTATCATGTGGTTCTAGTATCGTATCATCTACATTATCCAGATTAGAATGGATCACCCACTTCTAAGCTGGTCTAGAAGAAGGAGCCCATTGTGTGCAAGGCCATAAGGATATTGCCTCATCGTTCCCCTGTGGGTAAAGATCTTTGTGATACACAGAAGACCGTGGAACTTCATTCTTATTTGAAAACACTTGTGACTGGTAATAATTCTGAAATACTAAGGCTTTCCCATGCCCTCGCCCCCAAAATTCCTCTTTAATATGCTTTATTTTCTTTTTTTAGGATTTTGTGAGACGTATTTAAAATTGGCCATCTGAAGGGAACATTTGTCACAGCACTGCCTAATCTTTAGATGTATCTAAATGCAAATGTGTGTAATGAACCCTTTCGTTTTCCTTCTTACGTGGAGTGGGGCAAGTTTCTTCATTGAGCCTCTCACTTCTGGTTTCAGTCCATTTTTAGCCCCTTGGTTAGTGTGTGACTTGGGATGGTTGGAGCTAAGCCACTGAATTGCTCTTCACTTCTAGGGGAAAATGTTGGTACCCCAACTTTTTAGTATCCAAGACTCTGGTTAACTCAGCAGTAGTAGATTAGCAGTGACTACTGAATAAGTGAATGATATAGTGGGAGTCTCCGCTACTGTGTTTTTTCCTTCACCATCCTTCCCTTCTTTTATCTACTTTACCTACCTTCTCTTCCTCCTCCTGGGATCTTTACCATGAACAGAGGAAGGACAGGAAGTGATTAATTTTTGGTTATGTAAATAACCCTAGTAAAAGGATTGGTTATATAAAATATTGCTAATTTTTGTGTGGTGGATTTTTTTTCTTGGTGTCTTGTTAAATATACATAGTCAAGAATGTGTGGCTGATGGCTTAGTGTGTCATGACGTGAACAGATCTGGGACAACTTCTCCAGTCAAGGAAGCAGTACGGGAAGAAATGTTTTACTCACCATTCTTTGTACTCTGGAGATTTTGGACAGGCTTTAACTGGGGCAGCTCTTTAAAGACTTGCACAGGAAGTCACTGTTAACGTGGACTCTTGGTTTAAAGCATCTTGCTAAGTAGGGCCCAAAGGAGGCAGAGTGTGATTTCTATCACTGACCCCGGGTGGACCGAGAGGATGGCCAGGCTGGCCATCTACTGATGCTTACAAGTAACTCATGGGAACATTTTTTACCCCCAACCCCTACCACCAAAAGATTTTTGTAAGTGATGTATTCCCTTGCACATTTCTTGGGGAGTTGACATCTAATGCTTTTCATCACAAAGTTGGAAAGATACAAAGGATGTAATTCCTGGCATAATATAAATGTTGACTTTTTAAAAAATGAAAACGTTATATCATTGTTTAAAATGTGTTGAATGGAATTTAAACACTATTGTGATTTGAGTGTCCCACCTTCACTTGAAAAATACATGAGCAACATCATCACTGGTCACCAGATAAATGCAAATCAAAACCACAATGAGATACCATCTCGTGCCAGTTAGAATGGTGATCATTAAAAAGTCAGGAAACAACACGTGCTGGAGAGGATGTGGAGAAATAGGAATGCTTTTACACTGTTGGGAGTGTAAATTAGTTCAACCATTGTGGAAGACAGTGTGGTGATCCCTCAAGAATCTAGAACTAGAAATACTATTTGACCCAGCAATCCCATTACTGGGTAGATACCCAAAGGATTATGAATCATGCTACTATAAAGACACATGCACACATATGTTTATTGCGGCACTATTCACAATAGCAAAGACTTGAAACCAACCGAAATGTCCATCAATGATAGACTGGATTAAGAAAATGTGGCACATATGCACAATGGAATACTATGCAGCTACAAAAAAGGATGAGTTCATGTCCTTTGCAGGGACATGGATGAAGCTGGAAACCATCATTCTCAGCAAACTATCACAGGGACAGAAAACCAAACACCACATGTTCTCCCTCATAGGTGGGAATTAAACAATGAGATCACTTGGACATAGGGCAGGGAACATCATACACCAGGACCTGTCGGGGGAGTGGGGAGGTCGGGGAGGGATAGCATTTGGAGAAATACCTAATGTAAATGGCAAGTTGATGGGTGCAGCAAGCCAACATGGCACACGTATACCTATGTATCAAACCTGCACACTGCGCACATGTACCCTAGAACTTAAGTATAGTTAAAAAAAAATACATGAGCAAGCTTTGGAAATTTTACATTGTTACTTTTTCTCCTTGAGCTTATACTTCTATTCCACTTTCTTATGCAGAATTTGGCTGGGTGTGGTGGCTCATGCCTGTAAATTACCACACTTTTATCCAAATATTTTACGTTTTCTTTCTTTATTTTTTTGAGATGGAGTCTCGCTCTATTGCCCAGGCTGGAGTGCAATGGCGTGATCCCAACTCACTGCAACTTCCGCCTCCTAGATTCAAGTGATTCTCCTGCCTCAGCCTCCCAAGTAGCTGGGATTACAGGGGCCCACCACCATGCCCAGCTAATGTTTGTGTTTTGAGTAGAGACAGGATTTCACCATGTTGACCAGGCTGGTCTTGAACTGCTGACCTCAGGTGATCCACCTGCCTCGGTCTCCCAAAGTGCTGGGATTACAGGCATGAGCCACCGTGCCTGGCCGCATCTTACTTATTTTTTAGGGACAGAGTGTCACTCTGTTACTCAGCCTAGAGTTCAGTGGTGTGATTATAGCTTATGGCAGCCTGGAACTCCTGGGCTCAAGTGATCCTCTCACATCAGCCTCCTAAGTAGTTAGGGTTACAGGTGCACGCCAGCATGCCTGGCAAATCTTTGTGTTTTTTGTGCAGACAGGGTCTCCCTATGTTGCCCAGGTTAGCTCCTGGCCTCAAGGGATCCTCCCTCCTTGGCCTCCCAAAGTGTTGGGATTACAGGTGTGAGCTGCTGTGCCTGGCCCAAATGTACTACATTCAAAAAACACTTCAGAGGTTGCAGTGAGCCGAGATCGCGCCACTGCACTCCAGGCTGGGCTGGACTGAGACTCCGTCTCAAACAAACAAACAACAACAAAAAAAACTGATTATCTTACGATACTTTGTAATAAAAATGTGATCCTGAGATGCTAGGAGTTAAATAAATTTCTGGATTGAGTTTACAATGATTATTAACAATGTATCAAAACAAATGTAAAATTTGGTAAATTATTAATACATGCAAAGTAAAGCATGCTTATTTGGAATGAATTTCTTGATCTGTTGACAAGGCTTTCTTTCTGTTTAAAATCAGCCCACGTATTGTGGAGAACATGGCTTATTGCTGGGGTAATACAAAAGGAGTTAAAGTTCTGACTTCGAATCTCCTGGTTTTCAACTGGTCCTTTCTTTGACACCAGGACACTCAAGTGAATCAGCAAGAAAAAAAATAATCCCATCAAAAAGTGAATAGACATTTCTCAAAAGAAGATATACAAACAGCCCACAAACATGAAAAAATGCTCAACATCACTAAGCATCAGGGAAATGCAAATTAAAATCACAATGAGTTACCACCTTATTCCTGCAAGAATGGCCGTAATTAAAAAGTTGAAACACAATAGATGTTGGTGTGGATGTGGTGAAAAGGAAACACTTTTACACTGTTGGTGGGAATGTAAATTAGTACAACCTGGGATTATAGGTATGAGCCACAGTGCCCCGCCTATTCATTTTATTTTTTCTTTTTGAAAAATTGACTTTATTGGGAGGCTGAGGTGGGCTGATCACTTGAGGTCAGGAGTTCGAGACCAACCTGGCCAACATGGTGAAACCCTGTCTCTCCTAAAAATACAAATACTAGCCATGCGTGGTGGCGGGCACCTGTAATCCCAGCTACTTGGGAGGCTGAGGTAGGAGAATCGCTTGAACCCAGGAGGTGGAGGTTGCCGTGAGCCAAGATCACACCACTGCACTCCAGTCTGGGTGATAGAGACTCTGTCTCAGGAAAAAAAAAAAAAAAAAAAAGAAAGAAAGAAAAATTGACCATATTGTGGATAGTTTACATAAAATGGCATGCATCCATTTTAATGACATGTAGATGTGTTTTGACAAAAGTTACCTGTGTAATTACCCCCATAATCAAGATATGGAATGATTCTATCACCCCCAAAGAGTTCTCTTCTGCTTCTTTGTCTTCCCCACTTTACCTCCTAGGCAAATACTGATCTGCTGTCTGTTACTACAGATGAATTTCACACAAATGGTATCATATAGTTTGTCCTCTTTAGTTTCTGGCTTCTTTTGCTGAGCATAAGGATATTGAGATTCATTCATGTTTTGTGTATAAGGAGATAAAATCTTTCTTATTGCTAAGTAGCGTTCCAGTGTCTGACTATACCATAATTGTTCATCCACTCATCTGTTGATGGAAATGTGGGTTGTACCCACATTTATCCATTATGAATAATTATGTGCAAGTCTTTTCTTTAAACATAAGTTTTCGTTTCTCTTGTATAATACCTGGATAAGTGCATGTATATAAGAAACTGACAAACTGTTTTTCAAAGTGGTCGTACCATTTCACACTCCCCCAACAATACATATGGGTTAGTTTCTCCACATCATTGTCAACACTTGGAATTATCAGTCTTTTAAATTTAAGTTATACTAATATTATGTAGTAGTGTTTGTGAGGTTTTTGTATTTTTTCTTGACTAATACATAATATTTTACATATTTATGGGGTCCATATGAGTGAGACATGCATAGGATGTGTAATGATCAAACCAGGGTATCTGGGGGTATTCACCACTTTGAGTATTTATCATTTCTATATGTTGGTATCACTTAGAGCCTCTCTTCTAGTTGCTTTGAAATATACAAAATATTGTTGCTAGGTGTAATTACCCTAGTCTGCTACCAGATATTGCAACTTATTTCTTCTATCTAAACTGTATGTTAGTACCCATTAACCAGCCTCTCTTCATATCCTCCTCCCACCCACTTATCCTTCTCAGTCTCTGGTATCTGTTGTTCTATCCTCCGGGTCCATGATTTCAAGTTTTTTAGCTCCCTTATACGAATGAGAACATGTGGTATTTGTCTTTCTGTGCCTGGCTTATTTCACTTAACATTATGACCTACAGTTTTATTCATGTAGCTGTAAATGACACATGATTTCATTCTTTTTAATGGCCGGATAGTATTCCATGGTGTGTGTGTGAGTGTGTGTGTGTGTGTGTATACATACATGTGCATATATGTGTATATATATATCGCGCGTGTGTGTGTGTATATATATATCTCACATTTTCTTTATCCGTTCATCTGTTGATAGACATTTAGATTCCATAACTTCGCTCTTGTGAATAGTGCTGTGATAAACTTGCATGTGCAGCTATGCCTGTTACATAGTGGTTTCTTTTCCTATGGACTGATACCCAACAGTGGGATTGCTAGGTCATATAGAAGTTATTTATATTTGTTTTTTTTTGAGAGATTGCCATACTGTTCTCCATAGTGGTTATATTAATTTACATTCCATCAACAGTGTATAGGAGTTTCCTTTTCTCTGCATCCTCACCAGTATCTGTGAAACTTTATTTACCACCCATGAAGTCTTCCTCTCAGATATATTGAATGAAGTTTCTATGCGTTTCTCCTTATATTACACTCTGTACAACTGATTGAATAATAACTGGATGTAAGTAACGGTGTTTCTCACTGGACTTGAACATTTGCTTAGAATCTCATGGTATTTGAAAGCTAATTTCTCATATCTAAAGACCCAGATCCTCCTTTTATAACTGGTTTTTGGGCAAATCTCCAATTTTTGGTCTTGAGGGAGTACATCAGATGTCTTTTTTTTTTCTTTTTTTTTTTGAGACTGAATCTCACTCTGTTGCCCAGGCTGGAGTGCAATGATGGGATCTCGGCTCACTGTACCCTCTGCCTCACGGGTTCAAGTGATTCTCTGGCCTCAGCCTCCCGAGTAGCTGGGCCTATGGGTGTGTGCCACCACACATGGCTAATTTTTGTATTTTTAGGAGGGACAGGGTTTCACCATGCTGGCCAGGCTGGTCTTGAACTCGTGACCTCAAGTGATATGCCCGCCTCGGCCTCCCAAAGTGCTAGGATTATAGGCACTAGCTACCGCGCCCAGCGGATGTCTGCTTTGGTTTGCTAATTCCTGAATTATCTAAGAAGTCCCCTGATATCCTAAATAGAAAATAGGTATTATATGTCAGCAGTTACTTTACAAAAAACAGGGTAAAAGATCTAGATATAAAATTCACAATGATGTGTGGTTGTCTGTGTGTTGAATGGATTTGTTTGGCTTTTCTGTGTAGTGTTCAAAAGCATTAAAAACGGTTCTTTGGAGAGAATGCTGATGTCTGATGACTAGTGTTGCTGGTTCCTCTCTTGCTCATCAGTAGAACAAACAGAAACACACGTCCTCTCTGCCAAGTATTCTGTGACGTCACAAGGCAGCTCCTACAGTGCAGCAGCTTTTTCTTACACTTTTCTTTTCTGGCTGCAGGAGAATTAATCTCTTCCTTCATACTTTTACCCAATTTTTTTTTTTTAATCAGTTGGAGGATACATTATATTATTTAGAACATCTAGAAGGTATACATTTTTTTAAAGATACATTTTAATTTTTAGAACAATTTTATGTTCACAGCAAAATTGAGCAGAAAGTACAGAGACTTTCATATACCCCCTGTCCCCACAACCAGCCTCTCCCACTGTGAACGTCCCCACTAGAGTGGTGCATTTGTTACCATTGATGAACCTGCATTGACACATCATCACCCAAAGTCCATAGTTGACAGGGTTCACTCTTGTTGTACATTCGGTGGGTTTTGACAAATGTATAATGACATGTATCCACCATCACAGGGCCATACAGAGTAGTTTCACTGCCCTGAAAATCCTCCATGCTCTGCCTACTCATCCCTCCTTACCCCCTAACCCCTGGCAACCACTGATCCTTTTTCTTTCTCCATAGTTTTATCTTTTCCAGAATGTTATACAGTTGGATAAATTCTTTTAAAAAGGATCTAGCAGGATAAAGGAATTTTGAAACTGTAAGGGATCTTAGAGATTTTTCATTCTGTGGCCTTTTTTCATGCTTACCAAAGTTACGTATTTTTCAACAGTTTGAATAGAAACCAATTCATACAGTTTCATAAGCAAAAAAGCATACTGCATTAAAAAATTAAGTTAATATTCCTGAAAGAAGTAAAGAGAAGCATTTAAAAAGTTAAGGTATTTGGGAGGCCCAGGTGAGAGGATCACTTGAGGCCAGGAGTTCAGGACCAGCCTGGATAACATAGCGAGACCTCCATCTCTACAAAATTGTTTTTTAAAAATTAGCCAGACATTGTGGCGTCCTTGTAGTCCTAGCTACTGGGGAGGCTGAGGCAGGAGGATCAGTTGAGCCTAGGAGGTTGAGGCTGCAGTGAGATATGATCTTGCTACTGCACTACAGCCTGGGTGACAGGGCAAGGCCCCGTCTCTTAAAAAGAAAAAAAAATCAAAGTAGAAGAAGTAGGTAAAAAATTCTTTCTGTCCTTAGGTACTGCTTAAAGAATTTGAAAGCCAATTTTGGTTGCTATTTTGATAGCATTTAGGGAAATCTTTGAATTAAATAAAATCAAATTGCTTTCAAATTGAGACAGTTAATTTAAATAGAAATATGCTCAATTTTATTGCAGAGAGGGACTGGAATCTATTGAAGCAAAGATGTTTGGAAAGGGTAATATACCTTAATAGTGTCATAGGGGACCCTTGTGGAGCAGCGCTTGACTGCCCTGGCCCACCGGCTGCAACGGTCACACGGAAACGCTTTCTTCCTCGGGCCAAATTGGCCAGCTTGTCTCTTTACTTTATAAACTGGGTGGTACCATTGTCGGACTCCCCCAGAGTGAGCTCTGGGGCTCAGGCATTTTGTGTGAGAGATGGAATGGTTGAATTACTACCACGGGCACTTAGCAATCAAACTGGAAGGCCTGATTTTGTCCAGAGGGTTCCCAGAGGTGACCATATAGTGAAATCTGTTCTTTTTTTTCAGAATCTGACCCTATATCATTTTATTGATCTCTTTAAGCTTTGTACAGCTTCTTTGTCAACCATAATGGGGTTTTATGTTTTCTTTCCTTTTTGTTTTTCTGCAATCTGTCCAACGAAGGTTTATTTTGCAGGAATTTGTGACTGGGGGCATGCCTGAGACTAGTGAACAGTGCAAGTCTTTAAGGCTGTGACACTTGACTCTTAATAGCTTAAGAGGCTCTTGGTTGTAGGAGTAAGTCATAAAGCCACAAAAGGATTTAGCTTCTTGAGAAAGTAGAAATCTACTTAGCATGTTTATGAGAAAATGGAGTTACTACCCCATTAGAGTCAAGCATTAAGGCTTCAGCATCAACTAGCATATTTCCCATAGTTTGGCAAGTTGCTTTTTAACCCATGGCTTCCCACACGTGGAACCTGTTTCCTCCAGTTGCTCCATTGCAGGCAGGCTACTGTGTATTGATCAGAACCAAGAAGAAAAGAACGTGGGAGCTGGGTATCACGGGTAGCATTTTGTGGCATCAGACATGTTCCAGTGACTGACTCTTGGCTGCCCCATCCCCAGACACTTTCCTGCAATGGGTTGGGGCGGGGGAGGTTGTGGAGCTCATTGATGGACATTTTGCAGTTTGGCTCACTGGGTCCACAGGCCTTACATAACTTAAACTGCCTGACTTTTCATCACTTCCTGCAGAATGTGATGTGGGTGGGCTGAGGGATTCAAGTAGAGACTAGTGGGTGATACTTAAACTTGCTCAAAGGGAACATCTTTTAGGGAGCCTTCGAGATGCACTTTGCTTCGAGTGCCACAAAATTGGGCTATGACTGTTTCTGTCATCTGAGAGAGGGCTATCACTGTTTCTGTTATCTTAACAAGCAGAAGATATATTTCTATTGTAAGTAGTGAAGGTCTTCATATGTTAACATTGAATAATGTAAAAAAAATTAACTTTTTTTTGTTTGAGATGGAGTCTTGCTGTGTTGCCCAGGTTGGAGTGCAGTGGTGCAATCTTGGCCCACTGCAACCTCCGCCTCCTGGGTTAAAGCAATTCTTGTTCCTCAGCCTCCCCAGTAGCTAGGATTACAGATACACACCACCATGCCTGGCTAATTTTTGTATTTTTAGTAGAGACCAGGTTTCACCATGTTGGCCAGGCTGGTCTCGAACTCCTGGCCTCAAGTGATCCACCCACCTAGGCCTCCCAAAGTTTTAGGATTATAGGCATGAGCCACCATGCCTTGCTCTAATAATGTAAAAATTTTAATGAGTCATATTTCTAGAATTTTGTTTAAACACACAAATTATATGTGTGTGTGTGTGTGTGTGTGAGACTATCTGTTGCCGTGAGTTCTTGTTTGACCATGTGGTGGTATGTGGTAGGGTTTGGAGAAATTAATGGGAAAAAGAGCATATGTCACATGTATGTAGTTTTTTTTTCCTTCTAAGAGTTGGGAAAAGGCCTCCATTGTTTCATTTTCATCGTGAGGCAACTTGGAACTGGTCATAGAACATGAATGTCCTGAGGGATGATAGGGAATGCAGGGAATACCCAGAGAAATCCTGTTAGCCTGCCAGAGGTGGGAGTGACCCTCGTTTCTTCATCTCCTTGTGCAGTTCTTCAATGTTCTTTGCAAATGGATTTCACTAAAGTGAGTTCTGTCTATTAATGTCACTAGGTATAGATGTCTGTCCATCTTATCCATAGTGTGGAGAAGATGCGATATGCCTCATAAATATTTCCAAGAACAATGTCTCTTTTATTTCAGTGAATTAGAGGTCAGCACCCTGTCCATAGATAGATCCAGCAAAAGGGGAGAAGAAAGAGTAGTTAACAGTGTTCATTCTTCTACACAATCTCTCTATATCTGGTACCTGGTGCCTAGTTAAATAACCGAATACTGATATCACGGGGCTATTCTTTAAAATAGTGCAGTGTTGGAAAGCCTTCTATACCAAAATTCAAACCCCTCCTTTATCAGACATTGCCCTAGACTACTCGAGCCTAACATAGAAGAGTTCCCAAGCTTTACCCCCCCACCCCATTTATTGCTCCTTTATGCTAAAACATGATTGCAAGAGGGAAAATGTAATTTTTAAAATTCACTTTGGTAACAGGGATTCCAATGATTTCATTACCACCTTAAACTTTTGTAAAAAAAAAAAAATCACCTTAAATTATTAAAGTGTATATTTAAACATTATTGTCATCCAGGTATTTAGTTTGTCACACTTTCAACAGTTTTGTTTCTGTTAAGGATATAATTATTTTATAAGGAAACATTAAATATTTACCATAATTAAGGAGACATGCTGGCATTTCACTATTTTTTACTTTAATTGCTTTATATAGAAACTTATGGAATTGCTTTATATGGAAATTGCTTTATATGGAGATTCGTACTGAGATTTCAGTAGAGCCGGTATTAAAAGTTATATCCAGGGGCTCTGCCCAGAGACTGGCATGAAGGTTTATAGGACTCAATAAATATTTATTGGTTGAAAAATGAATTACATTCCATTTTGTTTGTCCCTAGGGGATTTTATCATAATGGGCTTTAAAAAATTTAATAGGTTTCACTATAATAAAATATAACCAGTACAGTATGGTGTCACTTGTCTTGTGCTGGACAAGGGTAACCAAATTCAGAGACATCAACTTCTCTCTACAGCCTCCACATCCTGGTGAGAGAAACTAACCTATCCTGTGGGTCAGAGAGAATCTAAGTGAGGCTTAAAGCTTATACAAACATACACATGTATAAAAGCATTCCTATGGTGTTTTCTTCTCTTAAAACCTCTTCCAGAGACTCTTCTAAAGGAATTATAAAAGTTTCTGAACAGATATAGAATACCACTTGTTCACTGGCCAAGTAATAATCCAGAAGCTCATATATTTTTAATTCATAACAGTGTACTCTGCCTACTAAGGTAGAGAGTACACCTCCCAGATTCAAATGATCCTCCTGCCTCAGCCTCCTGAGTAGCCAGGAGTACAGGCGCATGTCATTATGCCAGCTAATTTTTATATTTTTAGTAGAGATGGGTTTTCGCCATGTTGGCCAGGCTGGTCCTGAACTCCTGGCCTCAGGTGATCTGCTCATCTGGGCCTCCCAAAGTGCTGGGATTACAAGTGTGAGCCACCACACCCGGCCTGGAGGGCTTAAAGTTTTTAGTATAAAGAACACTCTAGTATTGAAAGACCCCATCTCAAAAAACTAAAATAAAATCCCCAACTTCATGCATCTTCTCTGTTTCACCTCTCAGCATCCCAGGTTGCCCTCAGATATGCCATAGACTCCTAGGTCCTCATCACACCACATCAAAACCATGCCAACAGCCCCAACTGGAGCTCTTTAAACTAAACTACCTTATATCCAAATGCCAGGCTCATCCTCAAACACTTAAACACACATCGTCTCTCACACCAGCCTGTTACTATAAACTTCTCAGTCTGGCATTCAAGACACACATACACCACCAAGCCTTTTAATCTTTCTCCAAAGTCTCCAAGAAGAAAAAAACTTAATGGCAAAACACAGTAGACATTGTAGTTACCGTATTTTTGAGATGGAGTCTCACTCTGTCACCCAGGCTGGAGTGCAGTGGCACAATCTCTGCTCACTGCAAGCTCCGCCTCCCAGGTTCACGCCATTCTCTTGCCTCAGCCTCCCCAGTAGCTGGGACTACAGGTGCCCACCACCACGCCCGGCTAATTTTTTGTATTTTTAGTAGAGATGGGGTTTCACCATGTTAGCCAGAATGGTCTTGATCTCCTGACCTTGTGATCTGCCCGCCTTGGCCTCCCAAAGTGCTGGCATTACAGGTGTAAGCCACCGCACCTGGCCTGTAGTTACCATATTTATACCAGAATCATCTTACATGGCTTCGGACAGAACTCTGATTTTGCATTAATACCTACCAACCAGCCTCACCATATAAAAAGTTCACTGTGGATTTAAACAAGATTTAAACTTCTCATCCATTGCTGGGAAGTAAATGAGGGAAAGTTATCAGCAAGAAAGCAGCAGTTTTAAATTTCTAGGAGGATTTTAGGGTAATATATAGATGTTTAATTCCAAGGAAAAAATTTGCCTGTTTTCCTTTAATAGAGGAAATACAGTAAACTACACCCTATTAGATTATCTGCCAGAATACAGTTAGCAAGTTAGCAACATCACTTCCTCATTTTGCAAACACAACTGTTGATAGATTCATCAAAAGAGGTACTTTACTCCCTATTGCTGATTTTGGAAATTACCAGGCCCAAAAAGGAAATATGATGTAAATTACTCAGGGACTTATGCCTTATACAAGGGCTGACGATGTTTTTTCAATTTAAGCTAAGTTACTCTCATTTTGCCCAGAAGAAAATGGACAGAGAATTGGACAACTACCTACCAAAAAGGTCTGGGACATTGTCTCTTTGCCCCATTGAGGGGTTAGGGAAACGAAACCTTGTTGGTGGTGCGTGGTGGGGGATGGAGGATCAGGAGGTGGGGCGCAGGATGCCTTAATGGAATTTACAATGTTGAAATATCTGTTTTTTCTAGAGAAAATAAAGCATCAGGCCTCCTATCAACAGGCATGTAACATGTTCATTTGGTATAAGATCATCTCCCAAAGTCCCTCCAAAGATGGACAGGCATTTATACCTAGTGACATTAATAGAACTCACTTTAGTGAAATCCATTTGCAAAGAACATTGAAGAACTGCACAAGGACAATGAACAAATGAAGATCACTCAGGACTCTGGCAGGTTCACAGAGCGAGACCATATCTCAAAAAAAAAAAAAAAAAAAGTAGAGCTTAAGATTTTCATATAAAGAACATTCTAGTGAAAGACTATTTATTTTAAAAACCATTTTTATTTTATTTTATTTTTTGGGCCCCACTGACCAGGCCCCAGAAAGACTGTTTTTTAAGTAAAGACAAACAAAATCTTAGCTGGAGAGGTTTAGGTAGACAGTAGTGAGATGGAGTACTGAAAGAAAAAGACTAAATATGTTGGGAATTGAGTGATAACATGTGGCTTTAATTGGTGAAAGAAGTCTGTTCATTAGTAATTGACCACCGTGGGTAGCTGGGTTTATCAAGGGGTAATAATACCCCTTGGTGGCTTTTACATTTTCAGCAATCAAGTTCAGTAGTACAATCCCTAGTCCACCAAAATCTCATCCGTGAGGCTTATCAAGACCATGGCTATTGCACAGCGGTTGCTCAAGCATCCCACACTTGGCTCCTCCATCTCCACATAATTTGTCCTGACAGATCTTAGACCGCGGAGTCAACTCGGGATCTCTGTGTTTCTCTGTTAAGTTTATGGTTCAGGCACAGGTAACTGAAAACAGATGTTTTCAGAGCAAAAACTCTGCTCGTTTTCTTGTTGAGCTTTTGGTAATTTGGGAAGGGAAGGGGAGCTGCCTTTTGCAAACCCTTTGTGCTTTTGTTACGAGCACAGTTTCCCGACCTCAGCAAGGCTTGCCAATGCTTTATCCAGATGCTTTCTTTGTTGTTTCTGGTAGGTGTTGCTGACTTGGATGGAGAGGAGCCACAGCCCCTTTTTACTTTATGCTAATTTCATTCTCCTGTTGCCTATTTTCTGTCTGTAGACTGCACATGGTCCTGGGGGACTTAAGGTGATTTTCTGACCTTGCAATCACCTCTGAGGATATTTCTGTTAAACACTCGTTAGATGTATGTGACAGCACTAGGGACAGAGTGAATTGGCAGTCCTGTCACATACTGGGCTCAAAGAGAGTGCAATGATTGGACAGAAGAGAGAGATAAGGTGGTTTAAAGGCAGAAATTCCTCATAAACCATTAATACTAGGGAGGATCAAGTTCTTATAGTAGCGGTGGCTCAAAATGATGACAACAAAACTTTGCAGAGCATCTGCTGTGAGGTGAACAGGTGAGTTTCTTGGAAGCCAGGACAAGACAGTGTACCCAGGAGCTTCACAGTCCAACTGGGTGGGGTGGGATGCATGGAAATAAATTAATCCCAATGCAGGGCAGTCTGTGTAGGGTGCCAGCTGATGGCTGTCATGGGAGTGCAGGAGAGCCAGCACATCCAGACAGGAAGCTTTCTGAAAGGTGGCTTTATGGAGGACATGGGATTTGAGCTGGTTTTAAAATGCCTTGTAGTAGGACAAACTAGGAAGGAGGAGGAAAGGCTCATTTGGGAGCAGAGGTCAGCAAGGGAAGAGAGAAAAAGGAAGCCTTGCAGAGGGTTTCCAGGAACGGTGAAGCGAGCAACTTGGCTGGAGCGGAGGGTTTGTATGGGCAACAGTGGGAGATTGGATGGGAGAGAATGGACAGTGCCAGTTTGTGGAGGCCTCTGAAAACCCGCTAAGGAGTTTGGGGTTTATCTTGTGACCGTGGGGAGCCACGAAGACTTTTGATCAGGGGTTGCGATGTGTGCCAAGTGGTGTTTTAGGATGAATAATCTAACCATGATGTATATAGAGACTCAATGGCTTGTTTACCGCCTGGACTGTGTGGTGCTGTTTCTCAGGCCATCTTCCAAGGACAAATGACTTTTTATTGTATACAGGTGGGCTCCCTGGTATTGTATTAGGAACTGACCCTCACAGTTTTATTAGTTAGGAGAGGGAAATGTTCTATCACCAGCATCTCTTAAATCCTCAGGGGCAATATTTTATGTCTTTGAAGTGTGGACTGAATGATGGCTATGTGATCCACTCTTAAATACAACACTGCTAAGCTCAGCCCTGCAATCATGTGGTTATGAAATATTATCCATCCTGAAACCATAAGAAAAACCCACTTAGTCTGACCTACTCACAACACATGAGAACCCAACCTTTGAAAGGATGTGGAAAAACTGGAGAAACGCTGACTGCACAAAATGCAAATGAGAATTCCATGTGGAGGGATTCTTCTCTGACTTTTTGGTATTTTCTTCTCTTGCATGTTTGCTCCAGACCACACCACCTGTTTCTGCTCCAAATGTTTTCAAAGCCAAAAGTCTCTGCCTCGGAGATTTGAGGCACTTGCTTGCTGGCGACCTACATGTCACAACAAGAGAAAGCAAAGGGGTGGTGGGGAAGCGAAAGTGGGTAGAGAGGTCTTTTGGTCTTACTCTCCAATAAAAGCTGGGGCCATGTGGCCTGTGACATGGATGTAAAAAGCCTCCATATTTACCTTTATAGGGATAAAAGTGAGTTTTGTGGACGGGTGCAGTGGCCCATGCCTAAAATCCCAGAACTTTGGGAGGCTGAGGTGGGGAGTTTGAGACTTGAGGCCAGGAGTTCGAGACCAGCCTGGCCAACAGGGTGAAACCCCACCTCTACTAAAAATTCAAAAATTAACCAGGTGTAGTGGTGCGCAACTGTAGTCCCAGCTACTCTGGAGGCTGAGGCAAGAGAATTGCTTGAACCTGGGAGGTGGAGGTTGCAGTGACCTGAGATCACACAACTGCACTCCAGCCTGGGTGACAGAGCAAGACGCTGTCTCAAAACAAAACAAACAGAAAGTAAGTTTTGTAACTACCTGGATGTACATTTAGGATGCAGAATAAAAACCAGAATCTGATGGATTTCATCTTTATTTCTATTCATTGTTAACTCTTTCTGCATTAGAACACAGAAGCTTAGCACGTTGCAATTTAACAGCCAATTAAACATCACTTAACCCCTTAGCACCAGCCAACTGCCCTTCTTCCTACCATCCCTCCCCTTCCCACTGATACTGTCCTGATTGCTGCAGTCACTCACTAATAGCAAATTTGCTGCCCTGGGAGACACTGTGTTAAGATGGCGCTCTGATTAGGTGGGAATTCATTAAGCAGAAACTGCTTTATGCTGTTAGTAGAACTGTCAAAGCAGTGTGAGAGCTCCTAATTCTGAGCCTCCTCTCATTTTACTGTTGTCTCAATTAAGTTACTTTTCTATGATTTGTGGCTCATTAGTGTCAGTGACTCCTAACTGCCTATTCTCATCCTTGAGTCTTTCCACCCATATGTGAATGATACATGCTCAGAGTCCCTTTAATTATGATTATTTCCTCTTGTCCTCCTGAATGCTGGTGACAGTGCTAATAGCAAGATGAAAGTGAAGCTTTGGATAGAAATTCTATGTCTTGAAACTCCTTGGGACCTCTTCCATACCACCCCTACCCCTTTCCCTCTGGTTAAGGCTTGAGTATTAGCTGAGTGGTTAAGTTCTATCATCTGGGACTGCAGGACATAAGTTTAAAACCTTGAGTGAAATTACTTCACTTCTTTAGGCCTCACTATTCTGAAAGACTGGATAGGAGTGGTATTTATCCCAGACAGTAGCTGTGAATTTTGACGGAGATAATGTATATAAAGGCTTCTGCAGTCACACTCTCCAGAGATGAAGCTCTTACTCCCTGTCTTCCAGATCCTCACTGGAATGCACCCTTTGCAAGACACCTCCTCCAGGCCAGCTGCTCCCTTCTTGAATTCCCATAGCACTTCACTGGTATTTATTTCTAGCACTTAACAGTTATGCGCCTGACATGATCGTTAAAATTTTACCTTCCCCTTTGAGACTCTGAGCACCTCTAGGCTAGGGAAGGGCTGGGTGCACCACGTGTCCTCTATACTTGTGGGTGCCAAACCTAGATGAGGATCAACATCACTTGAGGAGCTTTGAAAAACAGATTCCTTTGGGAGGCCGAGGTGGGCCGATCATGAGGTCAGGAGATCGAGACCATCCTGGCTAACACGGTGAAACCTCGTCTCTACTAAAAATATTTTTAAAAATTAGCTGGGCGTGGTGGCAGGCGCCTGTAGTCCCAGCTACTCAGGAGGCTGAGGCAGGAGGGTGGCGTGAACCCGGGAGGCGGAGCTTGCAGTGAGCCGAGATCACGCCCCTGCACTCCAGCCTGGGCGACAGAGCGAGACTCCGTCTCAAAAAAAAAAAAAAAAAAAGATTCCTGGGTTCCATCATTATGAGACAGGCTGGAGCCTAGGCAACTGGATTTTTCATGAATGCCACAGGTGTTTCTGCTGTGGGTGGGCCTCAGACCCCAGTTTTAGAATCAGTTCTATAAGGCAGTGGTTTCCAACCTTATCAAACCCAGCATCCCTTTTTATGTATTTTGTAACATCCTCTTCCTGAAATGGAAACTCACACATAATAGAACTCACACACAATATTTAAAAAGAAATCAACATAAGACTCTAATTATAATATAAAGGAGAAGCAACATGAAAATAATTTCTAATAAAGTAGCATGTATTTCAATATGGGGACAGTATATTGAAGACCTAATGAAATAGTTACATTTTTGCTTGTAAATTAGTTTGTATTCTAGAAATATTCAGCTGAATAGTTTCAGTTATATATTAGTACTCATATATAACTCTAGAAATAAGGGCAAAAAAGTCTTTTCTTATGTATCACTAAGAATATGACAACTGTAAATATAGACCAATACAGGTGTGTTATAGAGATGTCTCATTAATCATGGATGTCATTTCTCTAAGAGTCATCATTTTTAGAGATGGTGTAAAAAACTCTTGGCAAAGTTCTTTTTTTTTATTTTCCTTTTTTTTTTTTTTGAGATCAAGTTTCACTCTTTTTACCCATGCTGGAGTACAGTGGCATGATTTTGGCCCCCTGCAACCTCCACCTCCCGGGTTCAAGTGATTCTCCTGCCTCAGCCTCCCAAGTAGCTGGGTGCGCACCGCCATGCCTAGCTAATTTTTGATTTTTACTAGAGACAGGGTTTCACCATGTTGGCCAGGCTGGTCTCAAACTTCTGACCTCAGGTTATTTGCCCTCCTTGGCCTCCCAAAGTGCTGGGATTATAGGCGTGAGCCACCGCACCTGGCTGGTAAAGTTCTGAACAAAATACGTTCATCCTTCCCTTGATTTATAGGTTAATCAAATTCCTAGATAATTCAGTATATTTAAAACTAAATAATATATTTTTTATGAAATGCATACTTAAGATCTAGACTTAGATAATTATATAAACTCTTTCCCCTTCTTTTATGAAAATCATGTGGATTGTGGGCCAATCCATCATGAAAAGAAATTTTCTGAAGCACTGTAGGACTGTAGGACTGTGGCATTCCTGCCCCTATCCCCCATATGTCAGCAGAGCCCTGCAGTCATTGTAACAACCAAAAGCCCCCGACCCGGCTCCAGAGTCTGTAGGAGCAGTGCTACCCCACTGAGAACCACTGCGGTGGACATAGAAAGTCCAACAGCCCTAAATGATCATCCGTACAGAGCCCTTGTGGCCCCCAGCTGGTTGCCCAGCCCCCCAACATGGTGCTGTATACATATTTGTTAAATAAGTAAATGAATGAACTACCAGACTTTGAATACTTGAAGTAAAGGGCATGGATCCCCCCTTCTAAAAGTTTATGAGTGTGTGTTGTGTGTGTGTGTGTATGTGTGTGTGTGTGTTTTAAGGAGACTGGGTCAGCTGGGCACGGTGGCTCATGCTTGTAATCACAGCACTTTGGGAGGCCGAAGTGGGAGGATCTCTTGAGCCCAGGAGTTCAAGACCAGCCTGGGCAACATAGTGAGACCTTGTCTCAACAAAAAATCCAAATATTAGTTGGGTGTATTGGCATGTGCCTGTAGTCTCAGCTACTTAGGAGGCTGAAGTGGGAAGACTGCTTGAGGCCGGGAAGTTGAGGCTGCAGTGAGCTGTGATTACACCACTGCCACTGCACTCCAGCCTGGGTGAGAGTGAGTGTCTGTCTCAAAAAAAAAAAAAAAAAAAAAAAAAGACTGTCAATCTGTCACCCAGGCTGGAGTGTCATGGTACAATCACAGCTCACTGTAGCCTCAAAATTCAAAATGGTCAGGTTCAAGCGATCCTCCCAGCACAGCCTCCCAAGTAGCTGGGACTACAGGTGCACCCCACCACACCCGGCTAATTTTTGTTTTTGTTTTTGTTTTCATAGAGATGGAGTTTCTCTCTGTTGCCCCGTCTGATCCCGAACTCCTGGCCTCAAGCAATCCTCACACCTCAGCCTCCCAAAGTGCTAGAATTACAAGGTGTTAGCCACCATGCCAGGCTGAATGTGATTTTTTTTTTTTCTAAACCAGAATTGGCCTCTGTTCTTTGTCCCAAAATAGAAATCCTAAAGTACTTAAAACTGAAAAAGGGCTTTGGTGCAGGTTGGGTTCTCTAGAAGAAGATGCTAAGATGGAATTTGGGGTGTGAGATGCTCGTTAGGGACCAACATGTAGGAAGGGAAGGACGCAGGACTGGGCCGAGGGAGAAGTTGAAAAGACCTCAGCACACCCGGCAGGAAGCCCTGGAGTGAGTGTTTGCAATCACCGTGTGCGGCTTTGGGCCTTCATGGACCTTTGTATCCTTACCTCTCCATTACACGCAGGTTGTCATAGGAAGGGTGTGATCTCAGGTGAGGTGGCTCTCTGCAGCAGGGGCAGACCCTGAAGGAGCTGGCAGCCGGAGGCCATGTGCGGACCACACTCTGCGCAGCTGGGCAGCAAGCCCTTATCTGAAGAGAGGTCATCTCGGTCTGCCATAGGCTTTTGTAGAGACCCTCACGGTGCCTCAGAGCCACCCTGGGAGATGGGTGCAGTTATCATTCCCATTTTTTAGGTGAGGAAACTGAGGCTGAGAGAATTTTCTCTAACTTCCCTGATATAATTACCTAACTAGTTAATGTCTCAGTGAGAACAGGAACATGACTTCTAAATGCCAGGTCCCCTTAGTGATGTCCACATGGACTTGACAGTTCTCATTCATTCATTCAGTCATTTGGTTGGTTGGTGTGAAGTGACATGCTCTGTGCTGAAGTGGGGCAACTGAGCTACTCAAAAGCCTGTCTGATTCATATATATATATTTGTGTGGTTGGTTGAGTAGCTTACAGGTAGATTAGCATGGTGAGGTGGAAACATCTGAATCCTTTTATTCACAGCTTTTATCACTTGATCAGCTTAAGGAATTAATTTTTAAAATCCTTGACATGCCTGAGAGCTGCTTGTTTTGTGATAAGATTTTCCTTATAGGTTGTTCCTAGCATAGACAAGGACATTTGATTTAGGGCCTTAGGCCTTCAATATATCACTTCCCAGGCTCCAGCCAACTGGTGTTTGTGGGTGAACCAGCCAGCTGGCAGCTGCCTCGGGAATCTGATATGTACTCCGGGAAGCCCAGGCCACGGGTGCTGGCCTGGCTCCTCGGCCCTGTGCCCTCTTCCTTTCTTTTTCCTGGGCAGCTTCAGGTTAGGCTGTCGGTAGCCTGTTGAAAAGGGGTTCGAACCATTTCTACATCCCCCACTGGGAAGCACTATCTTTAATCAAAGGCAAAGCATTTTGGCTACTGTGTGTTAGAATAATTTTGACATTTTAGCACATCAAATGGAAATGACTGTTAGACTATAAGGCTGGCCACAGGCAAGTCCAGTGGAATTCTTAGAACTGTCAGCCTTCCTAACTCTGGCAGATGAAATAAGCATAACATAAACATCATTTTTAGTATAATACTTTAATATTTTTGAGAGCAGAATTCTTTTAAAATAACTTAAAAAAATTACGAAATATATGCTCACTGTAAAAATGAAATCTTTTGTCCCCTCCAATGCTGTCACACCCCTGGGGTCCTCGGTGTTAACAGTTGCATGGTTTTCATCCCTCCTTTCTCTGTGCTTATTTGAACATAAATATATTTGACCATGTTTTTTTTCTTCCTTTTCAATAAACATGGCAGTAAATATAGATGTGTTATAAATTGCTTTATCCATAAAACAATCTATTATTGACACTTCCCCCCAGGTTAATACATAGCTTCATAATATTCCGTGGTGTGGATGTATCATGATTTATTCAGTCATTTCCCCTGTGGGTGGACACTTGTTTCCAGTTTTTGTCATTAAAATAATGCTGCTCCTACATGCTCTGCAGAGTTGGGGATAGGGAGGTGAACAAAAGAGAGATGTTCCAGGTTTTCCAGAAGTTTATGTTGTAGTGGTGGGAGGTCATCTATAAATAGGTAAAGCAATAGATGAAATAGGAAATAGCAATTAGAGATAAGGGCTCTGAGAAAAATAAAGACATGCCATAGTAGAGGAAAGGCCTCTTTAAGGAGGTAAACTAAGCTGAGACCACGTGCTTGAGGAGACAGCCCTCTGGACACCCGCGGTGAGAGCATCCCAGGAGAGGGAGGGTAGATTCTGGTCCTAGCGGAGTCTGTCATAGAGCCTTCTGCAAAAGTTGTAGCAAGTCACTCCCCACCCAGCAGCTCTCGCAGAAGCCCTGTTTCTCCACATCCTCCTCAGCTTTCAGTTTCAATCATCTTTACATTTTTGCCAATCTGCTATGCGAAAATGGATATTTCCCAGACAGCTTTTTAATATGCTCATTGACCTTTTGCATCTTCCTTTTCTTTGAATTGTTTATTCATTTAATTTGCTGTTAAAAAAATTGGGTTAACTATCCTCTTCTGACCAGTTTGTAGGAGCTTGTTGTCTATCAGAAACTGTGGCTTCTTAAATGTCCTGACAAATTTCTTCTCATCTTTCTTCAGTCTCTTTCACTCTGTGACTTCTTTCCTTCAGTCCCAGAGGATGCAGGCTTGGCGAATCCTGAGGAATTAGGAATCTCGGGCCTCGGCCTTTGAGCTTTTCGGTGGCACAAAAATACGTCTGAAATTAGAAAAAAAAGTTTTTAGTGGCTTCTTTGAATACTGAAAGAGAAAAGCAAAATCTAAGTTAATGTATATTTAATCAATCAAATACCTATAAGACCTAACTTGATGTCAACTAATCATTTATAAGTCAACTCAATATATAGTTATTTATAACCCAAATTGAAGTTAATTTATATTTAGTGTGGGAGGTGGGTGTCTTAGTTTGCTTTGGTGACTCTAACAGAATACCGTGGACTGGGTGGCCCATAAACAACAGGAATTTATTTCTCACAGTTCCGGAGGCTGCTGTCAAGGCACTCACCACATTTGGTGTCTGGTGACGGTCCAATTCCTGGTTCATAGATGTCCGTCTTCCTGCTGCGTCCTCACATGATGGAAGGAGTGAGGGAGGTCTCTGGGTCTATTTTGTAATGGCAGCAATCCCACTTTAAGGGCTCCACTTTCCAAACAAAACAAAACAAAATAAAACTAACTTTTTAGTCTTGGCTTACTCCATTGTATTAGTCCATTTTGGGCTACTAAGACAAAATATCATCAACTGGGTGACTTATAAACAATAGAAATTGGCCAGGCACATTGGCTCATGCCTGTAATCCCAGCACTTTGGGAGGCCAAGGTGGGCGGATCACAAGGTCAGGAGTTCAAGACCAGTCTGACCAACATGGTGAAATCCCATCTCTACTTAAAATACAAAAATTAGCTGGGCGTGGTGGCACGTGCCTGTAGTTCCAGCTACTCAGGAGGCTGAGGCAGGAGAATTGCTTGAACCTGGGAGGCGGAGGTTGCAGTGAGCCGAGATCGCGCCACGGCACTCCAGCCTGGGTGACAGAGTGAGACTCCATCTGAAAAAACAAAAACAAAATACCAAGCAAACAAATAAAACAATAGACATTTATTTCTCCCAGTTCTAGGCATTCCAAGATTGGGGTGCCAGCCTGGTAAGGTTCTGATGAGGGTGCTCTTCTAGTTGTAGGCTGCAGACTTCTTCTTGTGATCTCGATCTCACATGATGGAAGGAGCTAGCCAGCTCTCTACAGTTTCTTTTATAAGGGTCGTAATCTCTAATTCCCTCCCAAAGACTCCAGCTTCTAATACTATCACTTTGGTGGTTATAATTTCAACATATGAATTTTGTTGGGGATAAACATTCAGGTGATAGCAGCCCTCTAAGAGAGTTTTAAAACCTCTCTTAGCTGGGTGTGGTGGCTCATACCTGTTATCCCAGCACTTTGGGAGGCCAAGGTAGGCAGATCGCTTGAGCCCAGGAGTTCATGACCAGCCTGGGCAACATGGTGGAACTCCATCTCTACAAAAAATCTAAAAAACGGTGGTATGCACCTGTAGTCCCAGCTACTAGGGAGGCTGAGGTGGAAGGATCACTTGAGCCCAGGAGGTTGAGGCTGCACTTCGGCCTGGGCAACAGAGTGAGACCCTATCTCAAAAACAAAGCAACCAACAAACAAAAGAAAACTGATTTGCAATGCATCAGTGGATTGTGAATTTAATGGGCTATGGCTACACTAAAAAATAGAACAGAGAATATAATTTTATATCACATTTAGTAAGATAATGTCAGTCTGTTCAGGATACTATAGCAAAATAGCTTAGACTGGGTAATTTATAAACAACAGAAATTTATTCCTCACAGTTCTGTAAGTTGGAAAGTTCAAGACCATGGCACCAGCAGATTCAGTGTCTGCTGAGGGCCTGCTCTCTGCATCACAGATGGTGCCTTCTTGCACAGTCCTCACATGGCGGAAGGAACAGGCTCCCTCAGGCCTCTTTTATAAGGTCACTAATCCCATTCTAAAGGTCCTACCTCTTAATGCTGTTGGGAATTAGGTGTTAACACATGGGTTTTGAGAGGCAGACACAAACATTCAGACTATAGCAGATAGATATTGTTCCATGAAACTTTTGTTAAGGTTATGTTTTTGTGTGTGTCTAGACCAGCTGCATAATTTGTGGGATATAGGGCAACATGAAAATGCAAGACTCCTTGTTAAAAAATTTTTAAGAATTTCAAGATGGCAGTAGCAGAGCATTTAACCAAGAATGGGACCCTTCTCAGCACAAGGCCCTGGGCAGCTGCACAGGCCGCTCGCCCTTGGAGCCAGCCCTGGTGTGTGTATATATGTGTATGACCTGGGTTGAGATGGAAGATTATTTTCTAAAGCCACTGTAGTGATGTGTGCCAAGATCCACAGAAAGGATGGTTGTGGAAACTAGTGTGGGGTACTGGGAGCTTTCAGCCACTCCTGCTTGGTCTGCTCATCTGTACCTTGCCAGCCGGCTCTGCTCCCTCCATTCCTGCCTGCCAGTACCCACTTGCTGCCATATTGGCTCCTGGTTGGTTATGCCCAGCTCCAATGCCACAGCTTCCTCATCTCCAGCTCCCCCTTTCCCTGGCTTGCTTAGTGAGTCTGGAGACCCTTGGGCAATGGCTGAGACACTGCCTACAATTAAATGCTAAGGTTTCTTTTACCTTTGGCCCAGGTGTCTCTCCTCTGGGTTTAGTCTGCTGTTTATTACTACTTAGAAATTCCACCTGGATGTCCCTGAAGGGCTTCAGACTCATTTTCCACCTCACCTTTCCATCTCCCTCCAAAGCTGCTCTTACTCCTATATTCATCACTTTGCTTGGTGCCATGAATGTTTACTCGGTTGTCCACGCTGAAAACTGTGGGGATTATTCTTCATTCTTTTTTCTTTCTTCTTCCCCACCTCCTCAGATCCCATGAGTTGCCAAGTCTTGTCGGTTTGGCCTCCTCCATAATTGCTTTAGAGTCTGCTCTCTCTCCTCCATGTCTGGCACAGAGTCTGACTCCTGAGCGGGATGTGCAAGGCCTTAACTCTGATCTTTACCTGCATTCTCATCCTCACCTCCCACCCCTGTCCCCCAACCCCTGCTCCAGCCACACATCTGTTCCCCCAGGTTCTCGGGCTTCTTAACTGGGAGCAATAGCATCCCCCCGCCAATCCTTGAGGACATTTGGAAATGTGGGAGGGGCATTACTTTAGTTGTTGTCATGATTGGGAGTTGCTGCCAGCAATGAGTGGGTGGGGTCTGAGACAGCAAATGGCCTGCAGTGTGTGGGACAATCTACCAGACATGAAAGTGTCCCACCCAGAATTGCAGGTAGCCACCCTGCTGAAAAACAGAACGTGCTGTTTCATGCCTCTGCCCTTTGCACCTCCCTTTGTCTGAGATGTCTCTCCTCCATCTTCTCTGCCTGGGAAACTCCTACATGTTCTTTGAGTTCCAGCTTAAAAATGCCACCACTCTCTGAAGCCTCCTGTACTCATTTTGCACACTGAGGTTAATTGGTCCCAGAGTACTTGTACCTCCCATGGGCCACTTTGAGTATGTCTTTTCCTGGCTTTGTCCTCCCAGCACCTAGCATGGTTTGGCAGGTAGTAGGTGGGCAATAAACTAGAGGGTGGCATGACTTAAGGAAATGCCACCAAAAGCCCCTCAGCTCTGCAGTTCTTGGATTAGGCTTTACTTGTTATACTTCAATTCTGTCTTCTCCTTCTTCCCCTGCCCCCTCTTTTCCCTTCTCAATTGCAGTCTTTCTAACTCCAGCATGTGCTTCTTCATTACTACAGATTGGCTATCTTCCATAGTTACAGTCATCTGCGGTTCCTCGAGGCATCTAAGAATTGAAATAGATCTTGGCCATCTTTGCTCTCGAGGTGTGATTGCAGTAGTTACAGCTCCTGTTTCCAAGGCAACAGCCTTCTTGTTATGAGTAGAGAGCTTCTCTTAGTGGATCTCCATTAGGAGAGAGGAGCCTTACTGCTCCCATCTCCATATTCAAACTTTCCCTGCTTTATTGCTTATTTATAACAGGCCAGTTTACACTGAAACAGGGCAGGGTTAAAATATTACTCTGCTCTGGTGGTTTAAAAACTGTTTTGAAGCATACTATACATGTGGAAGACAGCACATTTAATAAGTATATATCTTCATGAATACCCTCTATGAGTAGCACCCAGATTAAAAAAAACACACATTACCAGCACCCCAAAGCTTAACAGCTTTTCATGGAAATGTTGGATTTTTTTTGAATATGCATTTCTTATTTTATCTGAGTCATATTTTTCCCCAAAACAGCTGTAATCTAAGGTTCCATAAGATACATCCTGCTTTAAGAACGCTGAGCAATCGACACACAGATTAGATAGGTAACTTTAGATCATTACTATTTAAAAAAACATTTAAAAACATGATTTCCCCAGTGTTAGGGAGGCATCCTGGGGATGAGGGCCTCCAGTCTGGTGGATTCCCAGTTCTGTGGAGTGAAGGCAGGGCATATGAGGAAAGTCTCCGTCCAGGCTGATTCCTCAAGCCCGTGAAAAGCAGATGCATGCAGACATATGCACCCCCTCCTTATCCCATTCACCCCATTCTTCCATTTTAAAAAAGTCACTTGAGTATCAGCTGGTGTAAGTGGAATCAGCTTTTGAAATCAGATCATTCCAGAGTGAATCCCATCTCTGTCATCCATGTCATGCGACTACAATTCCTTTCCTCTCTGGGTTTTAATTTCCTCACCTATAAAATGGGAACGGTATACTTCTCTTGCAGACTTAAAGTGAGGAAGAAAGGAGATAACAAATGTGAAAAATGCCAGCGTTGTGCTTGGTTCACAGAAAGTCACAAAAAATGGCAGTTTCTCTCTTTTCTTACCCAAAGTTGGAAATTGTCATTGCCTTCGTCACATTGTTCCTGAATAACTTGTCATTTCTTTGCCTCCTATGTCCCCTGCCCCAGTGCATCTCAGATGCTTCTTTCTCCAGATTTATCTTCCTGAATCACTCTTTGTACCTTTGCTATTAAAAAGACTGAGAAGATTTTCACGGCACGTGTGCTGAAGCTAGGCATAGAAGGGCTTCATAGAGCAGCTCCACGGCTTCTGGGGTATCCCACACCTTATTCTTCCTGTTGTGATGCCCTTGGGTCGTGGTGAAGGAGGTTGGCCACCCTGTGCCCTTCTTTTCCTATCGTAAAACCTGTGCTGGGTTCCTCACCCTTGTCACAATCTAAGACATTTGGCTCCTTCCTGGAGATACCATCTGGATCCAAGGATTTAAGGAGCTCCATCCTGACCCTTGGACTCTGTGTCAAGTCAGGTCTGGCCTTGCCTTTGTGTTCCTTTTTGGGAGACTGGGCTTCGGCTTTGTTCCCAAGTTGTGATTTCTACCTTGCCCCCGATTCTGGTGACTTTCTCAGTTCCTGCCTTGGTGTCTTACCCCGACCCCAGCTCCTCTGGAATGGCTTCTTCCTTTGGACACTCAGCACCGAGAGTCAGTCTTCCCTCCACTCCTGGTGCTTTATCTTGGACACCCCTACTGTAGCCCTGAACCAGCTGCTTACTTAGATAGCCACCATTATCTGGGGCCATTGTTTTCAGATACCCTGTCTCATGGAGCAAGTGCCTCTTAGTAACACAGCATGTCATTTCAGCATGAATTGATTGTGTGCACTTATTTGGAACTTAGCTATCTAACCTTTTATCTATCTAGAACATGGTGGAGAATCAAGAAACATTAAAAAGTGGAGCCAAAACATAGATGTGACAAAGTCTAAGGATCATATTTTTTACTCTTAGGAGAAGGCCTTAGGCCCTCAGAGGCAGGTATTCTTACTTTAGACACATGGCTAATTGGCTTTTAAGTGCACAATAAATTAGCAACAGCCAATTATTCACAATAGGGAGAAATGACAACCTATTAGAAAGGTGGGGGAGGATGGGAAAAATGATAAATGCATAAAGGAGGTGAAAAATTGCATTAAAGATTCGGGAGTGATGTTAGCATTTTAAAAGACGCTGAGAGCATCCTTGAAATACAGAATGTTCACGATGGCGACCCTTAGTCATCTGCAAAATGTCCTTATAATTTTCTCAAGATGATAAGGAAGAATGCTACTATACATTCTAAGATGTCTACCTAAAATAGCTAAAATAAAAAGATTTCCATGTTTATTCAGGCTAAACCTTTATTCATTCATTCATCTAATATTTAATGAATGCCTTGATATGGCATTGTTCTAGGTGCTGAGAATATGTTACAGAGCAAAACAGACAAAATCCCTGTCCTCTTGGATATTAATCTAGAAGACTGGGCTTTTCAGAGAAAGTAATTCTTCATGACCTGAGAGGGTCAAGCTTTTTGCCTTTATTATTTTTAATAGACTGTATAGGACATTTTTCTATATTGTGAATAGAAGATTAAGTGGAAGAGATTATTTCTCAGATGTCAAAACTGACGTCTATGAATGTCATAAAACACATTGAAAGTCTCTGAGGTGCTTGACTTACTTAGAGTATTTCATTTTTCATCACAACAGGAAGTAGGAAGTACGGTTTGTTTTTTGCTGTTGGGGAAATGGCAGAATAGAAAGGTGCAATGACTTGCCTGAGGTTATACAGAGTTTAGTGACACTCTTGCACTAGTAGATGATTTCTCATTTCCAAGGTCAAGTCCCTTGATTAGGGACTGTCATTCAGTTCATGTAAAGAAAAAGGGAGGAAAATGCCGAAAATTTAAATATAAAAGGGAAAAAGGGAGTGATTTAATGTTTGTGTAATTAGTCCTAAAATGAATTCCTCATCTGTGGTTTTCTGGGTCAGACAGCAGACTTAAGATCTGTTTGTATATTAGTGGCTTAACTGGCTCTCTTAAGGATGTAATTTCAACTGTAATTTTCCATCTTTTCCCCTTTCCTCTGGCATCCTTATAGAAAGTTCTTAGCTGTTATTTGAGGCTTTCTAAAAATTATCAAAATGAAGTAGCTACTGAGCTTTTATTTTGGTCCTTAATCAGAAAGGACTGAAAATGATGGTTCTTGGTGGAGAATTCTTTAGATAGTCTTCACCTCCAGTTGAACCCCTGAAAGACTATGAGTTCCAGCCTGGCCAGGTGGCTACCACTCCTCCAATAGGTTCTACTTGCATGACCAATCATTTTCCCATGAAAGCACAATGCTTCCATGTACAGCTTTCCTTTTACCTGGTATTCAGTTTGGGACGTTCTGCTTGGAGAGTGAGCATTTGATTTACTATTTTGACTGAAGGTCATTTTTATATAGGGCTATGTCATATGCTTTACATTTTAGCCCTTGGAGGATGTGACAAAATGCTTTTACTACTCGATTTCAGTTTGTGAAAACATAGGTTTTTCAGATTAGAACTCTTATGTTATAGTGCTAATAAAGCCAAAGGGTTGAAATATTATTAAAAACATTCCTTTTTGTCTTTCTTTTTAATATCATGGAATTATGTGCTTTTTCAAGTGTTAAAGGAAAGTGATACCCATTGGTTTGCAGTATTTTCATGGTAACATTTAATATGCTTTGTTCATAAATGGTCTCAATTATAATACTCTCTGCATACGAGAAACCCTACACTTAGGAGATAGAGAATCATGAAACAAAATGCTCTGTCATTTTTATTAGACAAGGCAGAGACAGTAAAGAAAATAAAGAAGTCCTCCCAAAGACTTCATTTTTAAAAAGCTGTTACTGGCTGGGCGTGGTGGCCCATGCCTGTAATCCCAGCACTTTGGGAGGCTGAGACAGGCAGATCACTTGAGGTCAGGAATTCAAGACTAGCCTGGCCAACATGGTGAAACCCTGTCTCTACTAAAAATACACAAAATTAGCTGGTATTGTGGGTGTACACCTATAGTCCCAGCTATTCGGGAGGCCGAGGCAGGAGAATCACTTGAACGCAGGAGGCAGAGGTTGCAGTGAGCTGAGATCATGCCACTGCACTTCAGCCTGGGCAACAGAGTGAGACTCTGTCTCCCCACCCCCTCCCCACCAAAAAAAACCAAAAAAAAAACCAAAAAAAAAACCTGTTACTTAAGGAAGTACCTTAGCATTTCTCTGTCTAAAGTAAGAAAAAGCTACTTGGCATGTGGAATGGGCTCATGATGTCTTTGCACTTATTTGAACTTTTGGCTAGAGTGGGATTAGGAGTTGATGTTGGACAGAATATTTCTATGAGGACTGAATTCTGTGGGAGGTTCACTGGGTTTTCTCAGTGTGCCCAAGATGCTGCTGACTCTTTTACTGTCCTTGTCACTGAGCCAACTATCGTTTTCATTTTGTAAGTGGCAATGACCATTAAACAATTGAGAATGTTTATTGTCTTTTCAAAGAAAACCATATAATTTTTAAAGAGCCTATGAAAGCTGACATGGTAACTTTGACCTAAGTATTTTGTCCATTTTGTTTGGGATATGGAGTCAAGCCTTTTGATTTCTTGAACTTGGGAAATGCTATTTTCTAATCACCCTCGGGGGTCTGGAAAAGGTTAAGGAAAGGTTCCCATATTATAAATGATGTGAAGGATTCTAGTCGTCTCTGACTAGAGACAGAGATGAGGAAGACAAGACAAGCCCTTTACTGAATGGGTGCTAGAACCGAAGACTTTCTCCTTCTGTGAGGATGCCCTGAGGGAAAGGAAGGAAAGCCAGTCCTTGTTATGAATTATTTATTGTAGCTCTGACTTCAAGGATTGTGAAAAATGATACTAAAAACTCAAAAAGGTTGATGCTATCATCAAACCCTGACAGTGCACTCTGAAAACATGCTGGGAAATTCCCTTCAAGAAATCCAGGGTGCTTTCTGCTTAAGGAATGGCTATCAAAACAAAAGATAGCGGTTGAATTCAAAGTGCTTCAAGAGAGGTTATTAGTCAGGATACTTATTTGGTCAAAATAAGAACACAGAAGTTTATTTTACTCTCATCTATAATGGTCTGAGCATAAACAAACCAAGACTGAGAAGATAACTCCATGATGTTAGGGAGAAAGTTTTCTTTTATTACTATGCCATCTCTACCACATAGCTTCTTTCTTTCAGCTAAGATAGTTGCTCCACTTTCTATCACCATGGGAAAAGGAAGTAGGAAAGAGGAGGGCGGCCTTCTTTCTTTTCTTTTTCCTTTTTTTTTTTCTTTTTAAACTAAGAAACATGATCTCACTATGTTGCCCAGGCTGGTCTCAAGCTCCTGGGCTCAAGTGATCCTCCTGCCTCAACCTCAGGCGTAGCTGGGACTACAGATGCACACCACTGCACTGGGCTTCCAGCCTCCTTTCCTTCTAAGAGCATGACCTGGAAGTTGAAAACATCTTATTCCATTAGCCAGAATCAATCACATAATTACTTTTCTACAAGGGAGGCTGGGAAATGTAATCTTTAGGGAAGCAGCCATGTGCCCAGCTAAGGCTTCTGTTACTTTAGAGGAAAGAGAAGACGGATACTGGGGAGACAGCTAGGAGCCTCTGCTACACTGGAATAGTGACATTTGCCTTTCAGTGTTCCTGTACTGCTGTGGCTTTTAGGCAAATTCAAACTTGACATAACACCTTTTTTTTTTTTTCTTTTTCTTCTTAATACGGTCTTTGTCTTTCCTCTGTCAAACCCTGAGCCAACGATGTTCCCCAGGCCACCTGGGGAGGTATAAGAAAAGAAACATACAGGGCTGATGAGACATGGGAAAAAGAACTATGGGAGGTGGAGACGGCTGCTTCACATGGCGAAGAGGATGAGAAAGGCCACCATCAGGCAAAAGAGCCCCATGGCTTCCTAGGGGGTAAAGCCTAGAATGGCATAGGAGAAGAGCTGCTGCTTCAGAGAAGGGTGCCAGGCATAACCAATGATGAGGCTCCCAAACACAGTCCCAATCCCACCCCCAGAGCCTGCCACCCCAACTGTGGCAGCCCCAGCCCCAATGAACTTGGCTGTTGTGTCAATGTCCCTTGAAATGGCACTGGTTTGGAAGCTGCGGCCAGGGACGAGTGAGGTAAGGGGACGTGAGACTGCCAAGCTGCTAGGTTCTCACCTGTCAGTGTCTCTGGTCGTTTCAGCACCACTGCAGGTAGCGGATGGCTTAGCAGCTGTGAGGCGCTCTTGACCAAGGAGGGAGTGGAGACGAACTTGGAGCAGGTGTACATTTTCAGGGGGTAGGGAGCTGTGGCAGGAGAGCTGCGCCCAGTGCAGGGAAGACACAACACCTTTTAAAGAGGCATTATTATTCACAGACAGCATCAGACCATATCATGCAATATTTATATCTTGCTTAATGTATTGTTTAGATATCCATGTTAGGAAAATAAATTTTGAATGTTTTGTTAATCTAAAGTTTTTTTTTTTTTTTTTTTTGAAAAAGAGTCTCACTGTGTTTTCCAGGCTGGAGTGCAGTGGCGTGATCTCAGCTCACTGCAACCTCCACCTCCTGGGTTAAAGTGATTCTCCTGTCTTAGCCTCCCAAGTAACTGGAATTACAGGTGTGCTCTACCATGCCCAGCTAATTTTTTGTAATTTTATTAGAGACGGGGTTTCACCATCTCTTGCCCAGATTGGTCTTGAACTCCTGGCCTCAAGTGATCCACCCGCCTCGGTCTCCCAAATTGCTGGGATTACGGGCGTGAGCCACCATGCCTGGCCTGTCAATCTTAACTTAAAAGCAACTGTAGTTTCTTCAAACATTCTTCTGTGGAAAGAATGCAGTCATTTTGGTAGGTTGAAATGTTTACGTGGAATTTCCGTCAGCACAAATCCTTATGCCTTAAAATGAGAAAAGGCTTCGGAAAGGGCACCCACTAGGGGGTAGGTCAAAATTGTTCATTCTGGATGGGAATTTGATTCTGGAGTTGTCAGTGGTCAACAAATAGAGTTTACTTCATGATGTTGACTCTAGGAATGGAGCCAAAACACTACAACCTCATTTATAACTTCCCTACCTCTGTGGGGGAATCATATTAATAAGTAATTTTAGGGTCTGGGTTCTAAGATAATTTTATTAAAATAAAAAAATGTCTCTTGTTTCTCTACAAGAAGATACTGCCAGAAAGCTGTGCCATTTATTCTTTCTGGCTACTTCCTGTCTGGATTTTGTTTATTGCTCTCTGCCCAGAGTGCTCTATCAGAGGGAACTACCGTATGGCTAGGAAGATTTGTTTGTATAACAGTGTGCGAATATTTTGTCCTGGCTGGTAGGAAGTAAGCTGTTTCTGATAGATGCTTGTTGTAAAGCCTAGCACATATCATATATTATAGATTTTTAGTTGTGATTTCTAGTTGCATGTGAATTTGCATTTTGCCCTCGTTTTTTCTCTTATCCCATCACACAGAAGAGATGATTTCGAGGTGTGAGTTTTTTTCAGATCCTGTCTTCTTCATAAGGACGAACTAGACTTGCAGCCTGTCCCTTCTGGCCGTCACTGGAGTTAGCAGGCCCTGTCTCTTGTTTGATTTGAGGCAAACGTTCTTGTTGTCTTAGCAGTATAACGTCTCAAGCGTGGTTCTGATTTTTTGTTTAGCAATGAAAAGTCTCAGATTCTCTAGGGTCCCTTGTTATCACTCCTCCTTAAACACTTTTCAGAAGGCTCGGCAGTAATAATAGCTACTATGGAAGAAGACAGGGTGTGTACAGTCATCAAAGCTTTATCTTTGGCATACAGAGTTATGTTTTTAGAAAAGAAAACAATTAGAAAAGAAACATTTTTTTTTTAAAGAAAAGATTGTCTATATTTTTTCCTTCTTTTTTTTGTTGGCAAAAAAGCATTTGATGAGCTTCCCTTTAAAAAACTGTTTGGTTCGGGTCTCTGTTTCTAGGAAAAGTAGTCTTACCGTTTTTCAGGTGAGGCCACCGATGAGTGATTTTGCTTAAGGTCATATAACATAGTATGGCCTATGTTCTTCATTGGACCACATTCTTTTCCTTCTTTCTTTTTTTTTTTTTTCACCCTCAAATTACATGCACACTCATGGGAATCCCACACAAACGTGAAACTCCTGGACCACATTCTTTTCAGTGAGTTATAGCAAGTGACTCTATTTATAGATGACCAAAAGGTGGTTGTATGCCCCAGGAGATACATTAGCATTTTAGATAAAGTAAGAGCCTAGAGAAGGCAGACTCCCTCTATGGCAAGTCCTTCCTGCTGGGGCCTGGTCTTATTCATCATGGTGTCTCTAGTGCCAAGCTCAGCGCACCTGGCACATTGGAGTCTGTGGCATATGCTTGTTGGCTGTTGAATTAGTGACTATGACACTGTTGTGTTGGAGGATGACAGTTTAACAAAAAAGAGAAAAGATTTGAAAGTGAAATTTTCTCAGGCAGCCTAAGGAGGGTTGGATCAGCTTAGATGCAGAAGGGAAAGAGATTATCTGCAGGAGTCTGGGAAATCATGGTGGGTTAGACAGGAGGAACCAAGATCCAGGGAATTTAACAAGGACCTGTCTCAAAACTGGATTTTTAACTCCCATATCTTCCAAGTACCTTCGTTTTTGTTTCTTAGGTTTATGAAGTTATTTTTAAAGTTGAATCTTTTGCTGTGTTGTGTTCTTAGTGTGTAGCTCCGGGAGGGGGACACAGTTGTGTATATGTGAGCAGGAGCTGCTCAGGGGAGGCCTCTGGTAGGAGCTGCAATGCTGGACTCAATGGCCCAAACTTGCATCCCTGGACCGAGAGTCCTGGGACCATCCTGCGTTTCATGTTTACTCACCCAGTTCATTAATCTTCCTGGAAATAAAAACTTACGTTATTGCCTTCGTAGAAGGACTGTGCTTAAGACTGCTTTATCTAGTCTTTAAGAGCCTAGAAGGAAACTTTTGGCAATATCTTTCTGTCCAGGCTGCAACGTTTGGTAGTTGGTTGAGACCTGAATAATGGAAACCCTGGCTTCTTAGTTTTAGTGTGTTGGAAGTGCTTCAGAACTCCCAAAGCACTTCATGAATATCTACTCAGAGCAAGCATTACATTTCTATCCTACAGAAAGAGATACTGAAACAAAACAAGAAGATAGATTTTGAAACACCATTTAGAAGAAAATGAAGCAATCACTAATCATCAGGGAAATGCCAGTCAAAACCGTTACAAATGAGATACCACTTCATACTCATCAGGGTGACTATCCAAAAAGCAGAAACAGCAAGTGTTGGTGAGGATGTGCAGAAACTGAAGACCTTGTGCTTTGCTGTTGGGAATGTAAAATGGTGCAGCTGCCATGAAAACCTGTATGGTGGTTTCTCAAAAAGTTATATATAGAATTACCATTTGATCTAGCAATCCTGCTTCTGGATATATATCCAAAAGAATTGAAAGCAGAGAGGTGAACAGATATTAGTACATTCATGTTCATAGCAGCATTATCCAAAATAACCAAAAGATGGAAACAACTCAAATGTCTGATGACAGAGGAATTGATAAACAAAATGTGACAGAGGAATTGATAAACAAAACAAAATATATAAATATAAATATTATTCAGCCTTAAAAAGGAAGGAAATTCTGGCCAAGTACAGAATTCCCAAAGTAATCTTAGCACTTTGGGAGGCCAAGGTGGGTGGATCACTTGAGGTCAGGAGTTTGAGACCAGCCTGGCCAACATGGTGAAACCCGTCTCTACTAAAAATACAAAAAAAAAAAAAAAATTAGCCAAGTGTGGTGGCACATGCCTGTAATCACAGCTACTTGGGAGGCTGAGGCAGGAGAATTGCTTGAACCTGGGGCAGTGGTTGCAGGGAGCCAAGATTGCACCACTGTACTCTAGCCTGGGTGACAGGGCAAGACTCCATCTCAAAAATAAATAAATGAATAAATAATAAATAAAAATAAAAATGAAGGAAATTCTGACACATGCTACAACATAGCTGAACTTGAAGATATTATGCTAAGTGAAATAAGCCAGATGCAAGAACAACTATTGTATGATTTTCATTTATATAAGGTACGTAGAGTAGTAAAATTCAGAGAGACAGAAAGTAGAATAGTGGTTACCAGGGATAAGGGGAGCAGGCAATGGCAATTTAATGTTTAATTGGCACTGAGTTTCAGTATGGGATGGGGAAAAGTTTCTGGAGATGAATGATGGTAATGGTTGTACAATAATGTGAATGTACTTAATCCCAGTGAACTATATGCTTAAAGATGGTTAAAATGGTAAATTAAAAAAATTTAATTTTTGTGGGTACACAGTAGGTGTATATTTTTGTGGGGTACATGAAATGTTTTGATGCATGCATGCAATGTGAAATAAGTACATCATGGAGAATGGGGTATCCATCCCCTCAAGCATTTATCCTTTGTGTTACGAACAATCCAATTATACTCTTTTAGTTATAAATGGTAAATTTTATGTATCCTTTACACAATAAAAAATATGTGCAAAAATATTGAATTGTTTTAAGATATTAAGTAAAAGAAAAAGGAATTGAAGAAAGTCATGATTGTTTTTTTCCCAAAGTTTTATAATAATCACTAAAAAGCTGACTGTTACTGTCTGTTGATTCTTTTAATCAAGTAAAAAAAAACACTTCTGTTTTTCTGTGTGCTTTTAATTTGTTTTTTAAAAAAAACCTCTTAAAAGCTATTGTCATACCAAACAGAACTGGTAAATATTTAGCTTTCCCAGGTGGGTGTACATGGTACTCACATTTGTCCAGCTGACCTCCTTTGCAAAATGATCTGAAAGAGATCTTATCACCTTGACTATAAAGAAATCCCACACAGTGATAGCTGCCACCTCCAAGAGAGTCCTGGAATCTGCTTAAGCTCAGGCAACTGAAATGTTAAACACTAAACCTGTGCAAGGAGAGCTCTTGCTTCTTGGGGACTGGATTGGTGTTTTCACCTATTCTTCCATTGTTTTTGAAGATGAGCTGCTTTTAGAGGTTTGGAGACATCAACTGACGTCTCTCTTTTCTGTACCTCCTGAGGCACCCAAAGCATGAATACAGTTTTTTTCCTTCCTCTCTCTTTATATACTTGGTCTTTGATCTGTGATCTATGAGAAGGCTGAAGCCCCCTTACAGGACAGTTTATGATTTACTGGGAGTACATGGAAGTCCTGGACTAGGGTGATGCGGCTGCCTCAAATTGCATAGGAGTGATTAGCTTAGGATACGAGCTTCTCGACTTGTTTATACACAGGGCCTTACATCCTCCTCTTTTTTTGTGCCGTTTTCTGAAACACCAAGGCCTTTGTTTTAAATCTATTCTAAGGGGGATTAATGTATTTGTATATACATGAAACCTTCTTGGGAAAGAATCTTAGAAGTGTATTTTTTTAAAAACTCGAGCCTGAAAAGTAGATGTTTAACTTCAGGTTCATGACATATATATATATTTTTCCTGTACATCTGTCTCAATTTGATTTATTTCCTGGTATAATGACAAATGCACTTTGGTTTTGTTACTTTGATGTGGATAACTTGTGTTCAAGTTGTCTTTTGTCTCTGCTGTGCTTACGTTTACTTTTTATAAAGCTGTTGGTATATGGAGAACATCTAAATGTTGGAGCATTAAAGTTGAAAGGTCTTTCAAAGACACATAGTCAGAAACACATCATAGAACAGCAGGAATCTTTTGTACTCATGCTCCTGACAGTTAGGGATCTAGTCTTAACTGTTGTCAAGTTTAGACACCTAGTGATTTAGAAACGAGCCTGGTCCACTGTTGGACAGTCACTAGAAACTAGTTCATTATCTGAAATCTTTCCCTTTTTAATTCCTTAGGTCTTAGTGTTCTGCCATCTAGAGCATTAAATGAAAATGGTATAATCCAATGATACTTTATCTAAGCTTTGAACACAGACTCAAATTACAGATCATTCACACATTTTCTCACAAACCACATATACAAAAGACAGCCCCCGTTAAGAAAGTATAAATTCAGAGTATCTTAAGAATCCCCTCCAAACAATTTTCTAAAGTTAGGCCAGATAGATTAAGATTCCTTATTCTTAAACTGCACCCAGGCATTACGCTTTTCAAAGGCCCCTGCGATGTACAGCACAGATGCATGATTAAACATTTCTTTATTTGGTGAACGTCTTACATGAAGCGCAGGGTCCTTCCTGCTCTGGCTTTCATTATCTGACTCCAGGAGCGTCGTTGCCTTTGTCAGGGCTCCAGCCCTACTGGCTCTGGCTGGCTTTTCCTGGCCGTTGTGTAGCTGCCTTCGATGGGGCAGCCTGGCTGGGGAAACCCAGGAGGTCGCCTCTTACCACACGGTCGGGGGTGGCAACAGCAAAGCATGTAACAGCCTGGAAAAAAGGAAGTTCACCGGCAGGGTTGTAGTTCTTCTTTGTGTTTTGGGCCCGTAACTTACAATTTAGATTCTCAATTCCAAAACTATGACATTTAATGCAAGGCATGTTACGTTTATTCCTTCTTGCTAGAAAAGAAGGGATACCTAGCTTATATCCAAATAGGAGCTTGCATGGTTGTTAATTTGGTTTTTCTTTCAGAGTTGGGGTATGCCCACAGCAAGTGATTTACCTCTTGCTGAATAAGGCCCCAGGCTGCTCTATTGTGCCTGCCTGTTTTGTCACTTAGCTTGTGTTTCTCACACCAGCGTTCTGTGTATGCTGAGGTGACTACTTAGGGAGCTGAGCTTCCAAATGGATGGAGCCCAGCTCCAGGAAGGGCCACCCCACAGACAGGACTATGCGAGGAACAGGAAGCATTCCCATCCTACCTCTAGTGTCTGCTTCTCTGTGAGTGTCTTCTTCATTCCTTCCTTTTCTAAAGACCGCCTTTCAGACTTCTTGGACCACAGTCGTAGAACATATGGCTACAGGTTCAGCCAAAGAGAGACTGACACTCACTCTTCATCTCTTTCTCACATTCTCTGGACAGGGAATCTCCTTGGCTGCCCTGAGCGGAGTACTTCTCTGGTTCAGTTAACTATTGCCTTGGGCCTCAGGGCAGCACCTTGGACAAATAGCTCTTAGGAACTTGATTTGTAGACGTATTTCCCGGATGGAAGGGGAGCATTTTGGAAAAGGCAGGCAATCTGGTCGGTGTGCACCCTGCTGGGGACGTGATGAAGTTCCACAGTACAACTAGCACATACTCCTAGAGTATCAGTTTCCCCCCTAGTTTTAGAAGAAACTTGATTTTGATATTAAAGCAAATGTATGTGTATATATATGTGTGTGTGTATATATATGTATGTATGTGTGCCTATACACACATATACGCACAGTAAGGTGGAATATACTCCTAGAGTATCGGTACTCCTAGAGTATCAATTTCCCCCCTACTTTTAGAAGAAACATGATTTTAATATTAAGGCAAATATATATATGTGTGTGTGTGTGTGTATATGTATGTATGTGTGTCTATACACATATACACACACACTAAGGTGGAACATTTGCAAGAATTGTAAAGGTAACCATAAGGGAGAATAATTAATTTTGTATTTAAGAGATGCTCCTCTGCTGTTAGGACACTTTGGTAGGATAGTTCAGAAAGTACTGACATTTCTGGCCAATCACAGGCTGGAGTTGGAAGTTTTTTTGTGTGTGTGTTTTTAAGACAGAGCCTTGCTCTATCGCCCAGGCTGGAGTGCAGTGGCATGTTCTCGACTCACTGCAGCCTCTGCCTCCCGGGTTCTCCTATCTCAGCCTCTCGAGTAGCTGGGATTACAGGCACCCACCGCCATGCCCGGCTAATTTTCGTAATTTTAGTAGAGATGGGGTTTCGCCGTGTTGGCCAGGCTGGTCTCAAACTCCTGACCTCAGGGGATCTGCCCACCTTGGCCTCCCAAAGTGCTGGAATTACAGGCGTGAGCCACCACGCCTGGCCTTGGAGTTGGAAGTTTAACATGAAACCATGTGGAGTTATGGAGTACTTTTGCTTGTTTTAGTTAAGTGAGGCCAGAAGATTCGCTGCCTGTGTATTACAGAATTGTGTACAGAATACTCCCATTTTGGGTGGCTGGGCTAAGAAACGTTAGTGTAATCTTTCAAGAACCCTGTGCAGATTGTGAGTGTGTTTCTGGAATGAGGCAGAATAATGAGATTTAGCCAGTGTTGGAGACATCAGTGGGCTTGTAAATAGTTAACTCTTTCACTTGCAGCCCATGCAGACTCGCCTGTCTGTGTCTTCTCATAGCCCACTTCGCATAGTGTGACTTTCTTTTTCTGGGCCATAGAAAGAAGACAAAACTAACCGCAGTGCTTTCTCTTTACCTAGGCGAGATTCCAGCAGAAGTACTTTTCCGTGATTTAAACACCTACATGGGAATATCTTGGAGAGTCAGGAAAGAATTGACTTGTGGAGACATCTGCATTAATATCTTTCTGGTCTCAAGTTCTTCCAGGTTTCTTTTTATATGTATATTCCATATATATGGAATAAATATATACAGCATAATTCATATTAATAGAATAATGCAGAAATCAACATTATTGAAGACATTATTAAACCACCTACTATTTTTATTGACATGTGGAATATGTATGTGTGTGTGTGTGCAGATAATATATAGCAGAAGAATAATGTGGATATTGACATTATTGAATACATTAATAAACTATCCACTATGTTTACTGATATCCTATAATAAGATTCTAATAATCTTAATAACTGAGATAATGTCAGTCTCCTGACAGTGAGGAGAATTCAAAAGCCATCAGTAGATAAATTGGGAATGCCACCAGGTTTTTTTTAATGTTCCCCTTTTAATTTTCCCTGAAGTATAAATATCGTTTCCTCAAGACATTAAAGAAAAGTGTGAAAAAATAACATTACTCATGGTTGTACCATCCTTATACAGGGGCTATTTTTTGACTTTTATTTTTCTAAATAAACAAAACCACTATCACAACAACAAAATCTTTGTAATAGGACTAAGAATTCCTGAATACTTCAGGGAACATCCTGAGGATAAATTAGACTTATGAGTATCGATACTGGCTGCCACATGATCTGTGCCTATGGCCAGCTTACAAAGAGCTTTTAAAGCAGTCAGGTACTATAAAAAAGTCAAAAACATTTGTTTCTGGCCTCTACTCTTCCTTAGGTAAAGGATTAATTAAGGGTGTAAATTATCTTTCAAAAACTCTTTTCAAAGCAGTGCAGGAGTAAATACAGGTCTTTTGCCTAGCAGCATTTAAAATCAATATAAATATTCGTCTTATGGTTCTTAAAAAGATTTAGTTTTAAAAGAGAATTTTGCAGCTAAAATATTTGAAAACTTGGGGAATATTTAAAAAATATAGTGGCTCACACCTGGCTGAGGTGGGTTGATCACGAGGTCAGGAGATCGAGACCATCCTGGCTAACACGGTGAAACCCCGTCTATACTAAAAATACAAAAAATGAGCCGAGATTGTGCCACTGCACTCCAGCCTGAGCGACAGAGTGAGACTCCAACTCTGTTTAAAAAAAATATATATATATACACATTCAGGATGCAACCCTAAGGATTTTGATTTGTTAGACCTGGGGTGGGGCGGGGGACCAGGAATCTGTATTTTAAGTCTCTCTTAGGGATTCTGGTTTGGGAAAAAATATTTAGGTAACAGAAACAGGTAACAGGCAGAGTGGTGGAGTCCAAAAGTGTGTGTGTACCAATGCCTGTTCTTTTTTTTGCTGAAAGATTAAATAGTTTTAGTGTATGTGTTATTTTGAGGAGTTTTTTCCTATTTAAGCAAAACAAAATCTGAAGATACTGCTTTATTCCACCTCTGATTTCATACTTAGCAATTTCAGGATAAAGACACAAAAGATATTTTATCATGGCTATTCTTCCCATACTGAAAGAATAATCCTTTATTTGGAGAGTGTAGTTGATTATGAAAACAAGGACTGATGCATAAATGTTAATATTACTCTTAGAATTTTCAAATATAGCAGCCCTAGTATGTCTTTTGAAGAAAAAAACTAAGCAGTGGAAACATTCTTTTTCATATTTTTATAGCTAAGATTGACATTTATGCCTCAGTTGTTGAAATTTAGGAGGTTGAGGAAACAAGCTGGAATTTGGGTCCGCCCAAGTGTAAGTCTAGACGAACTAGTCATTCAGTCTGCATTCAGTTTGCAGAAATAAAATTAAGCCAACTTTGTTTTGAAATATGTGAATCACAACAGCACCAAGATCCAGAAAGATTAATGGGCAAAGAGTAAGAACAGATTTTTTACAGGAGGAAGTACTTGCAAGCACGCCTATATAAAATACTCCACTCCAAATCAAAGAAATGGAAGGAAAAAAATGGCTATTAAACTAGTATAAATATAAATAAAACAAAGCTGATGTGATCTCAGAAAACGAGTATATTCTTACATTTCTGGCAGCAATGTTAATTAGTTCAGTTCTTTTGGAGAACGCATTGGCAGTGGATGTAAAAAGTCACACAATTGTCCAGACTCTTTGACCTAGTAACCCACTCCCTGGAATTTATTCTAAAGGAAAAAAAAGCTGTAAGAACAAAGATATTTATTGTGCTGTTATTTCTGATGGCGACAAATGAGAAGGAATTTGAATGGACAACAACAGACAAATAAAATATGAAATGTTTTTAAGCTACTCAAAAACATATTCAGGAAGACAATGTAAACAAAGCAAAAGGTTTAGAAAAAAGCATAGTAAAATGTAAATATGTGTATTATAATAAAATATATACAAGATCTATCAAGAAGTAAACATCTTTGTTATGGTTTTAGCAATATATGTGAATTTAAAAACATTTAAAATATATTGGTAATAAATAAAATACATTTTAAAAGAAAAATTATAAAGCTTGTTAATCACAAGAATTTTTCTTCTTTCTTAGCATAATGCAGTGAAGATGGGTGAAGTGAGATGTGTTTCATCTGAAATTTGAAAGGCTTTACAACTCTTCTCCTTTAACTAACTTGCCACCCAAAATGATTTCTGTAGCCTTGTCAGCTGTCTTTTCTGCTTCTACATTTTTGCAGTTACCCACGTAAAGTCTTAGCTGGCTCTGGGGTCAGACTGTCTGGATTTAAATCCTATTTCTACCACTTGTCTGGGTGCAGACCTTGGAAAAACTGTATCACTACTCTGTGCCTCAGTTTCCTCATCTGAGAAATAGAGATAATAATGGCCTCTAGCTAGTGAGAATTAAATGAGAGAATGCACATAAGGTATATAGTAAGGTGCCTGGTACTAGATGTGCTCAACAATATAAGCTACTATTCTTTACCTACATTTGGGAGGCACTCTTGACTGCCCATCACACTTTCTTTCTTGCTAACAGACCACAGCTTTATTCAGGCATTCAGCTGCAGTGAGCCCAGCCTCAGGGAATGAATGAATGAAGGCTTCTCTGCTAGTGGCAATCCTGTTCCCATTTGCCACAAATTGGCTGGAAGTGAGCATGTGAGTTTGTTCTGGTCTGTGAGACTTCTTGGAAGTCAACTGGGGTCTTCTGGGAAAGATATTCCTCCCTTATAAGAAACAGGTACAGGGAGATATGTACCCATTACCTCTCCCTGGCCCCAGCTTTCCTACTTTGGACGTCCTTGTGTGATGATGTGTTGTTCCTGCGGCTATCTTGGAATCACAAGGAGGTGGTTGCCAACAACCAAAGCTGGCAGAGTGAGAAGATGGTCAGAGCCTGAACCTACGATGACATCACCGAGCCACTGAACTACCTGGTCACTGACCTACTAAGCCTAGGACCACTTACCTCTAGAGATTTCATTAAGAGAGATAAATCAATGTCCAAATTGCTTAAGCAAATTTTAGTTGGCTATTCTGTGCAGTTGAAAATACCCTGCCTGATAAGACTGTCATTGTCTAATGCAATTTTAAAATTATGCCACCGCAAAGAATTTCATGAGTAGATTATGATTTCTGGAATAAGTCACCACTCTTCTATTAGTCTTTCACTTTCCATATTAACATTTTCATTACGCTTTTAAATTTTAATCTTAATAACTGTCTTATATATTTTAAACCTAGAAACTTCTTTGAAAACTACTTTGATAATGAAAGTAAAATGTAGATGAACTTTTTTGCTTTAATTATCAACACGATAAATATTCTCAAAATAAATGCTGTAATGAAAGACATTTTGGTGAGAGTGAATGTAAACCTATAACTCTACATTGACGATCCTCCTGCAGCTGTGATAGGATTATGGCTTAAATATTTTGAATTTCTGTTTAAAAATAAACTTTAGTGTAGCTGATGAGGAGATTATGTGTTTTATTGAGTGTGTTTGCTGAAATTACATCTCTAAAATAAATAGGATGTTGTGTATTTTCTTGTCTGTGTTACAAAAACTTTTTGCTCCCCAGTGTACTGTTTGAATAAAAGTATGTTGATGGCCACCACATTCTCCCACATGTAGAGCAAACTTGGGAAACTCTTCCTCTTTAGTAATACCAATCGTGCCCTGTTTCAAGAAGGTTTAGTGACTTGATAAAAATTACTTGTCAAATGCGTTTTCTAGTGGGATTTTCTTTTTTTCCTTTTTAAAATTTCTTTTTAAATTTCTTTACTTTTTTTGAGACAAGGTCTCACTCTGTTGCCCAGGCTGGAGTGCAGTGGCACAATCATAGCTTGCTCTGGCCTGGATTTCCCGGGCTCAAGCGATCCTCCAGCCTCAGCCTCCTAAGTAGTTGGGTCTACAGGCGCGCACCACCATGCTCAGCTAATTACTGTATTTTTTTTGTAGAGATGGGGTCTCACTATGTTTCCCAGGCTGGTCACAAACTCCTCTTCCCACCTCAGCCTTCAAAGTGTGGGATTACATGTATGAGCCACCGCACTTGGCCAGCTAGTGGGATTTTCATAACCAAGATCAGCTGTATACCACATTTTTCTTATATATTACAGAATTTTCAAGAGTCTTTCTTCATGCATAGCTAAAACTGTTAATTCTCCCTAAACAAAACTTTTACTCAATTCCAGCACCCCCACCATCATCACTTCCTGAAACACACATACTTCAGTATCTCCTGCCACATGGACACCGCATGCTACCCTTGCTTTGACTTCCTCCCCCTCGTCTCCCCAGAGAGCCTCCCATGTTTGCAGCAACGATTAGTTCCCACAGCAGTCCTCCACTGCAAGTTGGTCCCTGCATTAGACAGAGTTCTCCACAGATACAGAACCAATAGGAGCTATATCTATGTCTTTATGTCTTTCTCCTCTCTCTCTCTCTCTATATATATATATACACACACATACATATAATATATATAAATATATATTTAAATTATAAGGAATTGACTTACATGATCATGGAGGAATTATAAGGTATATATATATATATATTTAAATTATAAGGAATTGACTTACATGATCATGGAGGAATTATAAGGTATATATATATATATATATATTTAAATTATAAGGAACTGGCTCACATGATCATGGAGGCTAGGAACTCTCAAGTCTGTAGCGTGGGCCAGCAGGCTCTAGTCCCCGGAGAGCTGATGATGCTGTTCCACTCCCAAGGCAGTCTGCTGGAGAAGTCCCTCTTGCTTAGGGTGGCCAGTCTTTTTCTATTCAGGCTTTTAACTGATTGGATAACTCTCACCGACCTTAAAAAGGGCAACCTGTTTCCCCCAAAGTTCATTCATTTAAATTTAATCTTATCCAGAACTCCTCTCCAATTTGACACATAAAGCGAACCAGGTTAAAGATAATTGCGTTTTGCACTCTGTCCCTGCAGCAGCAGTGGGCAGGCAGCCAGGAGGGACAAGTGTGGATATGGCTACTTTTTTTTTTTTCTCTACTTCTGTGTTGCTTGGGTAGTTTTTTGGGGTGGAGGGTGGAGGTGGGAAGGGGAATGATGAGGAGGGAGACCCTGTCCCTAGTGATTAGTTGCTGCACACACTTGTTGGAGTGAGTCTCTAAGTCCAACGGGGAGCCCTGTCCCCAGCCATTTCCTGCTTCACCTCAGGCTTTCCTCAGCCACCCCAGTTTGGACGCTTGGTCTGAATTGAGCAGAACTTTCCTCTATCATGACAGAGGCTATATGTGTGGGGAAGAGACTGTTAGAAAGTGATCACTCTTCACAGCTGGGACCCTTGGGCCTGATTTGGAGAGAGCCTTGGGTTCTTGTCTTGCCTCCATTGTGTGGTTTTGGGTGTTCTCATCATCTTTAAACCTCGGTTTCCTCATCAGCCAAATGGGAATAATATGGCCTCAGTCCATTGCTATGGGGATTATGCAAGGGGTTTTGTGTGAATGATTTGTGTCCTCTCACGCATGATACGAATTAAGTTTGGGTTTTGATTTTATCCCACTTCTTGCCACTGGACAAAGCCTAATTTATACAGAAGAATTGGTTTTGTGCTCTAGGTACCCAGGACTTCTGTCAATGTGATTTCCCTATGATAGGGTTGCTAAATTTTCTTTCAGGGAACAAAAGGGTACATTGTAAGGAATCTGTTTCCTGGACCGGGGAGCCATATTTTGGCAACCTATGCCCAGCTACCCCACCCAATGTGACTTGTTACACATCTGGGATGCAGATCCGTTAGTGCTGCCTTGCTTGGAAGCCCTTGCTGACAGTGAGCAGATGAATAACTAACCTAATAAGTTCTCGTGCGATCTCTTTGCTGCCTGGTGTCATGTTCAGATATTAGACTTCCTGGGCAGAAGCTGAAACAATTTTTTTCTGTGACAATGAAAATAAGGACCATGCTTGAATGAAATAAAAACTGACTGTTCATTCATTAGCTTGGACATTCATTCAGTCAACCCATATTAACCACACGGTCTGCACTGTGAACAGCATCACCCTAGGTAGTAAGGAAGGAACTAAGGGAAAGAAAGAGAAACAAGACTGCAAAGATACAGAGATACCTTGTTGCCAGGCTGGAGTGTTTGGATTTTATTTTGTTGACATTAGAACATGGGGAGTATGAGTATTGGGCTTGAAGTTGGGTCACCTGGGTTCCAATTCTGGCTCTGTAGCTTCCTAGCTGTGTAATCTTGGGTAAGTTGCCAACCATGCTGTACCTCAGTTTCCTCATCTCTAAACTGGGAAGAACAATAACATTGTACATATCTCATAGTGTTATAGTGAGGATAAAATGAGGGAATGCATGAACGTCACTCTGAGTAGTGACTGATCCTGGGGAATTACTGTAGGTGTTTCGAGTGTAGAAAATGTGTGTCAGGAAGATAAATCTAGCAGCAACACAGGGTAAGGCGGCTACAATGGGAAAAGATTGCATAGGGGCTTGGGAAGACTGTTGCAGTATAAGCGAGATGGCTGGCAGCATCAGGGACCTGGGAATTCAAGGTCCCATTGTAGGGATGGCTGGGCAGAATTATTTATGAATCCAGGGGTTATGGGGCTGGGTGAGGTGGCTCATGCCTGTGATCCCAGTGCTTTGGGAGGCTGAGGCAGGATGATTTGCTTGAGGTCAGGAGTTCAAGACCAGCCTGGGCAACATAATGAAACCCCATCTCTTAAAAAAAAAAAAAAAAGCCAGTTGTGGTGGTGCATACTTGTGGTCCTAGCTACACGGGAGTCTGAGGTGGGAGTATTGCTTGCGCCCAGGAATTCCAGGCTTCGGTGGGCTATGTTAGTGCCATTGTACTCCAGCCTGGTTGATAGAGTGAGACCACTGTCTAAAAATAAAAATAAAAATAAAAATAAAAATAAAAATAAAAATCTAGGAGTTATGCAGGCAGGGCACAATCATTCATGGGATTACAGGAGGACTTTCCTCTCTCACCCCATGTCTTCCTTACATTTCATTCTTCAAAGCCTGGTCTTCATCAGGACTTATGTGGCCATGTTGTGCTCATGTCCCTGATGTTATTTTCTGGTTTGGGGACACAGCAGGTCATTCGGGACACAGCAATGGGATAGATTTCAAACTATTTATTCACCCCTCCCTTTTCTTGTTTTCTGTTTTCTACTCTCAATTTGGTAAAAGGGGTTACATGATAGCTGAGAACTATGTTAGGGAATACATTTTATTTCTCTTCCTTCTTAGTTTTTGGAATGTTTCTGAAATAATTTAGGTGCAGCTTTTATTTGATCAGTCTTGATTCACTTTCCTGGCCTTCTAATTTTCCCTAAATGTGAGAGGTTTTAGAGTAATAGAGTAACACATACAGATAAGGAATGTGGCCTCACGGTAATTCTGTGGGATAGGCAGTTTGCACCACTGTTAGGAAAAATAACCCTACAAACAGCTTTGCTGTTAAGTTTCTCCCTTCGCCTTTAGGTGAGGAAAAACTATAGCAAATGGCCTTTTCATTATGTAAGTTAAATGAGTACCCTCAATTTTATCTGCTTTGTAAATCAAAATGTTCATATTTTTTCTTAAACTAAGTTGTGTATGTATACTGTTGTCCCTTGGTATCCGTGGGGGATTGGTTCCAGGACTATTGTAGATATCCAAATCCAGGGATGCTTAAGTCCCTGATATAAAATGGTGTAGTATTTGCATATAACCTATGTATATTCTCCCATATACTGTAAATCATCTCTAGATTGCTTATAATACCTAATACAGTGTAAATGCTATGTAAATAGTTGTTATACTGTATCTTTTTATTTGTATTATTATTATTATTGAGATGGAGTCTTGCTCTGTCACCAGGCTAGAGTGCAGTGGTGCGATCTCAGCTCACTGCAATCTCTGCCTCCCAGGTTCAAGTGATTCTTCTCTCTCAGCCTCCCCAGAAGCTGGGATGACAGGACTGCACCACCATTCCTGGCTACTTTTTGTATTTTTAGTAGAGATGGGTTTTACCATGTTGGCCAGGTTGGTCTCAAAATCCGGACCCACCTTGGCCTCCCAAAGTGCTGTATTTACAGGCATGAGCCACCATGCCTGGCCTTTATTATTGTATTTTTATTTTTTATTTTTTTTCCCTAAATATGTTAGATTTGTGGTTGGTTGAATTAAACCAATGGCAGATGCAGAACCCATCATATGGAGGGCCAACTGTAAATTCAAAATTGGCTACCCACAGGGTCACCCACACACACACAAGCTTTTACCGTGTGTGGAATATGATAGGTCATTTTGCTAGAACACAGAGATACATAGCTAAAGAGAAAATTAGCATAACTGCTAGAGATGTAGACTCAGCTCTCTTTAAAAGATTGTCAAGCCACAGCCTGGCATTAGTTAGATTTGATAGGGTAGAAAGTGAATAGTGAGCTGTCTTTGTAAATGTTGTGATTTTTCCCATCTTCCATTTTTCTATCTCCCCAGCAACAGTTTCAACTGATAGATGAGTTCTGACACATGAGACACATAGTATTTTGTCTCAATTCTATCCCAACATATGACTGGTGACAATAAATGGACATGATATTAGCAAATAATATTAGGAACATTGTAAATGGATGTTTGGGTGATCATTCAGAAAGACAGGAAGGTGATCATTCAGAAAGACAAAAATACTGCCTGCTGCTTATATACTGACCAGTCTGGAAGCTGATGACACATTCTTCTTCTTTGCTAAATTAATAAGAAGGTGGGAAGTGGCTTTCTTCTACTGCCATTGTATTCTGTGATGCACAAATTTAACTCAATTCTCCCATTACACTATAGGTTGTTGCTTAACAGAGTCTTGTCCAAGCATTTGAAAAAATTACTCTACCTTTTGTGTTGCTGCTGACATGAGCTATTAAGAAAGTTGAAACTTTAGTAGCAGCTGCTTCCTCTGCCAGTTATAGCCACCTAAGTTGGGTTGAATTTCTTTGTGCTTTGAGATGTGTCTCCCAGTTGTCAGGAGTATTTGGTTTTGATACTTTTGTTTTTGATGACAGTGATGAGTGTTCACTAACTTTTATCCATATGTCATCTTATGTTTGCATTCCTGGGCAGAAGATTAATAGTTCAATGTCTATTCGTAATACTATTTGATTTCTTAACTCCCCTGATTTGAGCCCACACATATGTCCTATGTCCTTCCTTGCTATGGTTTGAATGTTTGAATGTTTGTGTCCCCACCAAAAGTCATATGTTTAAACTTAATCCCCAGTGTGATCATGTTAAGAGGTGGAGCCTTTGGGAGTGATTAGGTCAGGAAGGCTCAGGCCTCATGAATGGGATTAATGCCCTTATGAAAGAGGCCCAGGGGAGCTTGTTTGCCCCCTCTGACACATGAGGACACAGCAAGAAGGTGCCATCCATGAGGAACAGGCCTTCGCCAGATATCAAATCTGCTGGCACCTTGATCTTGGACTTGCTAGTCTGCAGGACTGTGAGCAATAAATATCTGTGGTTTATAAGTTAACCTTATATCCAGTCTAAGGTATTGTGTTATAGCAACCCAAGTGGACTAAGATAGTCCTCTGCAGGTTTTCTGAGTTTTCAGTTATATTTTAATTATGTTAGTTTTAGGAAGGCCCAACTAACTTGAATTTATTAGCATGGATTCAGTTAACACATACAAAATGTGGAGTTCAGGCCCAAGTTTCTCTTTAAGACATTTTTTTTAGTCTTAAAGCTGTATTCCTGTGACATTGGATTCCTTGTTTCTTAGGTTCTTTAAGGGTTTTATTTATTTTATTTTTTTTGAGTCTTTCTTCCTGCTATTGGCTGGAATAGTGACTTCTTAAGACATTCTGCAGTATGAACTAGAAACATATTACATATGCAGTCATGATATGTGTACAGTAAATGCTTCAAAATGGTGGACTTTGTTTTTATTTTGTTTTTATTTGATTCATGGAAACTCCTCTAAATGAAGAGTTTTTCTAATATCATTCTGTGGATCTACTGCAATCATTAGAGCACTTGCTCAGTGAAATTGGAGGAAATCTCAACATTTTCTAGAAACTGAGTTCCAGCAGAGCTGTAATTAGTCAGGGCAACAAAATTTTCCTAGGCTATTAAGTTCCTTGTCACAAAATGTGATCTCTTTATCCAGGTCTGGAAGCAAAGGAACTTATGCCTATTTGTGACCCTTACATCTGGTTATGGTTAGCCTAGCGGACTGACAGGTCTTACAGTTGAGCTTTTCCTGACATAATTCACCTGTTTCTCCCCTTTGGGCTGTAGAGAGATGACTCTGAGACCTTCTGGTCTCATCTTGAGTGTTGAGGCCCAGGTAAATAAAAGCATGTCCTTTGCCTCTCTTGATAGGTGAATCAAGTTCCAACACTCCTAGACTAGAGTGTCCTGTTAACCATTCTTGACCTCCCTCTCAGCTGGAAAGAAGGGGACCATTCCAGCATTGCCTAAGAATATGCCATAGGGAGAACAGCCTGGTAAGGTTAGAAGATGAGTCCTTTTGTTTATGGGGAACCTAGAGAGGTGGCCATACCGGTTTAATCTAGTCATTGTGGTTATAATTAGGGATAGAAATGTTTTAGCAAGAAAGTGGTTTGTAGGTTTGCTGAAGATGGACTTTGATGTCTGGCTCCTTCTGTCTCTTTGAGAAACCTGGTATAACTGGAAATGTAGGGAGCCTTAGGATCAAGCGTATTGAAAATGGTTTTCCTTTGGCCAGAATTAAAATTTGATTTTACTTTTCTAGATTGTCCAAGTTGCTGTGATTATCAAACTGAAATGAAGTACCATTATATTATAAAATACCATTCTATTATAAAATACTTGCTCATAGATCTAACTTTAACTTTTCTGTACTGTTTATCAATTTGTAAGTAGTATTAAATTTGTTTAGATAATCAGCTACTAAAATAAACTAGTCATGAAGAAGGACCTGTTTTCATTGAATTTGTCAATAATAGTGCACTTCCTGGCACATAATAGACATTCAATAAATTGATGAAATAATAAGTAATAGTTTAACAAGGATCTACTGATAAAGTTTTATTTATAATGTACCCTAGCAAGTTTTTATGGAGTATTTTAAAAAAGATAAATCAAGACATTAAACCTAAAGGGAGAGTTTTTTTTTTAAATGGTTAGGGAAGAAAAGCACAGTAATATATATTTTTAAGGTTAATATTGTGCAAGTATTTTTATTATGTTTGAAGGCTTTTGGCTTATTTATTAGCACAGGAGGAACTCTTTAAAGAGTTTCTTTTCCTCTTTCAGGCCACCAGCACTATGTAGTGAATCATTGAAATAATTCTTCCTTTTTATTCTCATATTACTATCAAAACCTGGCACAATGGAGGTGTATAATAAATCTTAAAGAACAATAAGTACCTCTACTTCTTATAAAAAAGAAAAATCTTACCTTCTGAAACTTCTTATTGTTAAAAATGTTAATATAGATTCAAATGTTATCTTTAAATTTTACGTAACTTTTTCCAGATTGTAAAAGCAATACAAGTTCATGATAGAGAACTTGGAAATAGAATAATTAAAATTACCATAAACTTCTGGACCCGAGATAGTTGCTATTTAATTTTGAGATATTTCTTACCAGACCAGCATTCTTCCATGTGTATTCTACAGAGTGCTTGCCTAATATAAGATGCTCTGGTGAACAAGAGTTCAAGTAGAAAATCTGTTTACTGTGCCCTTCTTGGAGATCCATAACGCATATTGGCAGTATTAAAGGCTCTGAGAAGGTCTGCAAGAAAGAAACCCTTTGCATTATTTAATTAGTGTTTCCTAAGCTTATTTGATGACTAAGTCCTCTGTGTATGTGTGTGTGTGTAACATTTGTTAGCATCCTCATATTTTGACAAATTTAATTCTATTTTCCTTTTCTTCTTTTAAGATGTTAGCTTTTCTGAGAGTCTACTCTGATTATAGGACATTCCCCATTAATTTTTCAGGGCTGATCTCTTGGTAGGCCTCAGAAAAAGGATGCAGATCCAAAAAGAGAGAAGATGTGCCCTGGAAAGGAGGAATAGACTTAAAATGCATGATTATTGTGGGCTGCATAACAAGATTTTGCATACCTCCAGTCCCAAAATCAAATTTATTCATGTTCAGTAAGATGCTTCTGAGTCTTTGCCAGCTGTGGATTATGCATGTGGAGAAAGCTGATGGAGAGGCCTTTGATCATAGGCTGGGTTGTTGTAGAACTTCCTGATTGCAAAGAGCAGACAATTACTTTTAAGAGAGGGTGTTGTGGGTGTGGGGGGTGGGGAGGTAGCTATCGAACTGTGAAATTTGGTTATTATCTAGTATACCATGTCCTTGGATCTGGCTTTCTGAGATGACTTTTGTCCACAGTAAAATCTTACATGTTGTTGTGGCTAATAAAACAACAAAAAAAAACTTGCTTCAAGACTGCTGTGGAGACACTGAATCTAAACTGGGCACAAACATTGTCACCCACAGAGAGAGACTTGCTAGAAACAAGTGAGGAAGCATCTCTAGCAATTTTGTGGAGGTTTTCTTTAAGCTTCTAGCAACTGTTGCTAGTGTCACTAGATTGCCATTTTTAGAACAGTTTTAGGGATTTCCATCTTGCTTCCTCCCCAGCTCTTTCTCTTAATTTCTGAAATGCCAAGAGCTTAGTGGTAGAAGTCTGAACAATTTTTTGTTTTTTTTAAAAGAAGGTCTTGACTTGGCTTGACTTACCTCTTTTTTTTTTTTTCGAGGTGGAGCCTCACTCTGTTGTCCAGACTGGAGTGCAGTGGTGCGATCTTGGCTCACTGCAACCTCTGCCTCCTGGGCTCAAGTGGTTCTCGTGCCTCAGCCTCCTGAGTAGCTGGGATTACAGGCATGCACCACCATGCCCAGCTCATTTTTGTATTTTCAGTAGAGACGGGGTATCACCATGTTGGCTAGGCTGGTCTCCAACTCCTGACCTCAGGTGATCCACCTGCCTCCGCCTCCCAAAGTGCTAAGATTACAGGCGTGAGCCATCATGCCTGGCTTACCTCTTGAATATATATATTTTGATCTAGATTTTCTTCTATAAACGATAATTCAACTATTGTTATTTTAGGAAATGTAGAAATTATATGACCAAAAATACACATATTATAAGGGAATATATTAGAGACATTTGCAGAAAAATGCAAGGCCCTTCATCTGATTGAAAGTCTACATTGAAACCATTTGAGAAGAAGCAGACTGGTTGCATTAGGTTTTATATAAGTGTTCACCTGGTCACATTTTTATGTTTTTCAGAGTATGAAATCCATTGAGATAGTGAAACTCCCAAAAACTAGTTACTAAAGCAAGAACGGTATGCAGTAGAACTGGCAGGTACATAAAATGTGAAATGTTAAGTCTGCCTTTGGGACAGTGTGAATGCTGCAAAAATTTATCAAGATAGAAAATAAAAGTGAAACCAAGACACGCTGCAGAACTCAGTGACAGTTGGTTATCTTGCATTGAGTAATCTGTGGAAGAAACTGCTGACTGTTCCCCAATATCATCTTTCTTTCTTTATAAGTTATTTATGTTTCTCCTGGATTAAAGACGGTTTTTTTTTTGGCCAGGCACCGTGCCTCACACCTGCAATCCCAGCACTTTGGGAGGCCAGAGTGGGCAGATGGCCTGAGCCCAGGAGTTCAAGACCATCCTGGGCAACATGGTGAAACCCTGTGTCTACAAAGAATAAAATACTAGCTGGGCATGGTGGCTCAGGCCTGTAGTCCCAGCTACTTGGAAGGCTGAGGTTGGAAGACTGCTTGAGCCCGGGTGACCAAGGCTTCAGTGAGCCATGCTCTCTAGCCTGGGTGACTGAGACCAGTCTCAGTGCACCACTGTTCTCTAGCCTGGGTGACTGAGACCATGTCTCAAAGAAAAAAAGGACAATTGTTTCTAGCTTACCTTTTGGCCAGTTATGCCTTTGTGACTATATTCTGGCAAGAGGATTTATGTGGAAATTTCAGAAAATGGGGATCATCGCCCTTGTTTATCCCGTTCTTTCTTCCTGATGCCTGGAATTGGGAGAGATCGCTGGACTTGAGCAGCCATTGTGGATCATGAAGTAGAAGCAGATGCTGCAGAGACTGGAGCAGCAAGATAGATGGAACCTGGGCCAGCCACAGTGGCTCACGCCTGTAATCCCAGCCGAGGGGTACAGGGCAGGTGGGCTGGAGCGAGCAGATCACCTGAGGTCAGGAGTTCAAGACCAGCCTGGCCAACATGGCGAAACCCTGTCTCTACTGAAAATACAAAAATTAGACAGGCGTGGTGGTACATGCCTGTAATCCCAGCTACTCGGGAGGCTGAGGCAGGAGAACTGCTTGAACTTGGGAGACTGAGGTGGCAGTGAGCTGAGATCACGCCACTGCACTTCAGCCTGGGCGACAGAGTGAGACTCCATCTCAAAAATAAATTAAAAAAAATACATATATATAGATGGAACCTGGGTCCTTATCACCATCAAGCACCATAGCAATCCTGGGTAACTTCTATAGATCTTGTTTACAATGAGGGAGAAATATATGTATCTTCCTTGTTTAAGCCACTGTTATTTTGGGTTTTCTGTAACATGCTGCTGAACCTAATCCTTCTATGGTATCATGCTACCCATAGGCTAAACTGATTTTTTGTCAAGGTTGTCATCATAGCACAGATCAAGATAAAACCAGATTCACCTGAGAACAATCAATTTACTAGTGCTGATAGTATGTAGAGCCAGTTGACTAGGCAATGTTCAGAACAGACTTTTTATTAAATATCTTCCTCACTGTGCCTTTATTTGGCCTGACCTTTTTTTTATGGTAGAGTGTCAGGATGTGATATGGTTTGTTTATTCATTCAGCAAGTGTATTGGGTGCCTACTATAGGCCAGCCATTGTGTTAGGCTCGGGGAATCCAGCGTGAGCCAAACAGGCATAGTCTCTGTCTTGATACAGCTTACAGTTTTGTTTTGAAGATGGATATTAATGAAAGGACCACACAGTTCTATAATGGCTGTACAAACTGTGACATGAGCACAGGAAGCTACCAGAACATATACAGCAGAAGACTCTCATTTAGACTGGGGGTAGGAGGGCTAGTCAGGAAAGCTGTCTTGCACAAGTAGCTTTTGAATTGAGATGTGAAAGGTGAATTGGATTTAATCAGGTGGGGGTGGGTAGGATGTTCTAGACAGAGGGGATTGTCTGGACCGAAGTTCTGAGAAGGGAGGGGCTGCAGCATTTTCAGGAGTGGAAGGGCATCCTGAAGTTGCACTGGTGCACTACATGCAAAGGAAAGTCATAGAAATAACCAAGCTGACTTGTCAAGGATGTCACTTTTGTAAGGCGTGAATCTTTCCCTTTCATGACAAAATTATTTTAGAGGAGCTGATTTCATTCTAAATCTATCACAAAATAAATAAAACAATTAGACCTTTTGTATTTTAGGGAGTGATGCTCTGGGACATGTAATTAGGTGCCAGTTTTCTGTGCACGATTCTCTTTTGTAGTGATTTGCATGTTGTATATTAGCTGTCATTTAGACGTTTGTGGGGTGGACAGTGGATGTGAATGGAGCCGGCATTGCAGACATCACACCCTCTGAATCTTCTAGTGAAAATGTTAATGGCATGAAATATTTTTAATGAGCACATGTTCCCTTGAGCAGAGTCCAATCCCACAGAAGGAGTTGAGCAGTGTAGCTTTAAAGCAAGTGGGTTAGTGAGTTTTATTTCTTGAGAAAAGTATTGCTGAAGTAGTATCTTTTAAGTTAATGCTACTGAAAGTAAAAACAGCAGAGGCAGGAAAATATTTGTTTTCCAAACATGTTTTATTTATAGATTGGTGAGTTCTTAGAAAAGATGATTTAATAATTGATTCATCTTTGTTTTGAACAAATATAGTATTTTGTGGCTTTCTTTTAATTATAGTAACTAGTACTGAAACATTCAAGGGTACAGTACTCTATAGAACAAAGGTCTATTCTTAAGGGAAAGAAATAATACAGTCAGCTATTATACAAGATCCACAATTGACAGCAAAGGACTTAAAGGAGTCGAGTTTGCTCTAAAAACGAGTCTATGCTGCCTCTCATCATCTCCGTTCTACACCATTGCCATCTCTCCCTGCTGCCAGGGCATCAAAGAACACTTTGTTCCTCCTATTTTCTTGACTTCTAGTGAGAGACAAACCTCAGTGTCTTGCTTCTCTGCATTTTTCCTCGAATATTTCTGGAGGCAGATATGCCTTTGCCACTTCTGTAGGAGTAAGCTAAAAACGGTAGCCTTCAGACCTTCTCCCTCACTGTGTGCTCTCATACAAACTCAGGACTGAAGTGGCATGGGGATTCTCTTCTTCTCAGTAGCTACTGTCAAATTTCTCTTTATTTTTCTCCTGTCCTTCCTTCCTTCCTTATATTCTTTTTTTGTTGTTGTTGTTGCAGGGAGAGATGAGTAGTTTTGGGCTTAGATTGAGACTATTTTTGCATTAAATGGAGAAACAAAATGGAAACTAGCTCTATAATAGGCATCTATAGGCAACACTCCAGCCATAGAGTTAGAAGAAACTAGTAGGCAACTAGTAGGCCCTGTAGACCAGAGCAGGCTTCAACATTGTAGGAGTAAGTTAAAACAAGAAATCTTTCATAACATCCTCTTTTTTATTGGCCTACAGAAATACACTGTGCATATGTTCTCCTGCTGCTCCTTTTTTAAAATGAGTCCAGGCTCTACCATTTGCTAGTTGGGGTTCAGGACACCTGCGAGTGGCAGCCTCAGTTTGAGTGGGTGGTTCAGATACTTGTGGATGATTTTGAGGCAGGTAGTGTCCTCTTTATCTAGCTTCTAGAAGCTAGGGCACAGTAGGGGCTTAGTGATGGTTTTTGACTGTGTTTTACACACAGTCAGTCTTCAGGAGAGAAGTGCTTTCAACTGAAATTCTGATCCCTCTGAGAAGGCTTTGAAGAGAAGTCCCTTGCAGCCTGTTTGGCCTGCAAAAGGAGTGGGGTTGAGGGATCCTGGGCATTTGTTGAATCTTTATGTGGCATTTATCTGGTTTTCATCTCTTGGAGCATGATTTCCTCTGGTCCTATTCCCATCAAGTGTGCAATTATGCTTAGATTCATTTGTCCAGGTGTCTCTCAAAGTCAGAATTTACTATTTTATGACTATTTAACAAATAGCACTCATCAACTCATTCTGCACTTTAAGCCCTCACCGCAACGCTGAGGGCCCTAATCACAATGACTTGTTCGCTATTACTTCCCTGAATTTACTGCTACTGAGAATTCCTTCTAGAGCACCTATTGTCTGTATCATTCGTTTCTGTACCTAATCATGGACTACTTTGCATTGTTAGTTTATTGTATTATTATATAGACCTTATCTCCCCAGCTGTTTTATAGTTTCTAGAAGGCAGAGGTTGGGTCTTTGCCTCTTACACTACCTTTTTTTTTTTTTTTTTTTTTTTTTAGACAGTCTCACTCTGTCACCCAGGCTGGAGTGCAGTGCCACTATCTCGGCTCACTGCAACCTCTGCCTCCCAGGTTCAAGCAATTCTCCTGCCTCAGCCTCCCAAGTAGCTGGGATTACAGGCGCCCACCTCCATACCCAACTAATTTTTGTATTTTTAGTAGAGATGGGGTTTTGCCATGTTGGCCAGGCTGCTCTCGGACTCCTGGCCTCAGGTGATCTGCCTGCCTCAGCCTCCCACAGTGCTGGGATTACAGGCATGAGCCACCATGCCTGGCCGGATCTTACACTACTTTTGAGCCCTTCTCAGCACACAGTAGATAATCAACAAATGCTTGAATTTGGAAATTTCAAGTGAAAATAGTTCTGCTCTTTTAGAAGACTGTAGCAATATCACTCTATTTAGTTCTTTTATAGAACCCAAAACCTAGCTTAAATGTATAGATGATTTCTTATGGCACACTAGGATTTTCACATGCTTGTCTTCGTCCTCTGGTCTTACCACTGTCTGAGAGAGTGGAGTGGGAAGTGTTGAAGCTTAGTTTAACATGGGAAGTCTGTAGGTAAAGACCCATTCTCTCTGTGGGTGAAACAGGGCTGATTGAACAACTGCTGTTAACACTGAATAAGGGTGTAGTTTGAGAGACTTAGCATTGAGTCTAGCCTGTTAACCCTCTCTTTAGCCTCTTCTTAAAAGGCTCCATTGAGTTCGCCCTGTTTTCATGCTTATCACTAGCGGGGAAGGGAATATTAGGAGGCCAGTGCCTTATCCATTAGGCAACTGGGGCAGGAAGGGGATACTGGAAAGAACTTTGCTCAAGTTGTTGTCAGGTGGAATTCTGAGAAAGGTAATAAAGTGGAGTCTATTAGCAACTTAACTTTAAAAGTTTAGCAAAGCTCTGTGATCGTGGAAATGGGGAACCACCAAATTTGTATCAATAGGGATAAGTAAAATTGGGGGTGTTTACCTAATAGAAAACCTTATTATTAAAAAGAATGAGGTGGATGGGCATGCACAACATGAAAAAAATCTAGAAAAATTAAAAAAAACAAATTGTAGAACAATTTGTAAAGCATGATCCCAATTATTTAACAAAACAAAATAAGAGATACCTGTGGCTGGGCTGGGCTGGGCGCGGTGGCTCACGCCTGTAATCCCAGCACTGTGGGAGGCCGAGGTGGGTGGATTGCTTGAGCCCAGGAGTTCGAGACCAGCATGGGCAACATGGCAAAACCTACTCGATACAAAAAATACAAAAATTAGCCAGGCATGGTGGCGTGTGCCTGTGATCCCAGCTACTATGGAGGCTGAGGTGGGAGGATCAATTGAGCACAGGAGGTTGAGAAGGCTGTGTGAGCTGAGATCACGCCATTGCCCAGCCTGGGCGGCCAAGTAAGTCCCTGTCTCCAAAAAAAAAAAAAATATATATATATATATATATATATATATATCTATGACTTATGACTGCACATATGGTTAATATGCAGAAAGAAGTCTGGCAGGATGTAAACAGTGGGTTACCTTGGGGAAGGAAAGATGGGTGGGGCTATGGAGGCTTTCTGGTACTCTGTATAATTTTGAATTATTTGGAACTTTAAAAAATTTATTTAAGTTTTTTGTTAAGAACACTTAACGAAATATACAGTCATATTTTTAAGTGTGCAATGCAGTGTTGTTAACTATAGGCAAAATGCTGCACAGCAGAGCTCTAGAGCCTATTCATCTTGTGCAACTGAAACCTTATGCCCATAGATTGAAAATATATTTAGGTATTATTTGGCTATTTGAAAAAGAGAAAAAATACAGCAAATGGTCCATAGACATTCCTCCATCATCCCAGCTTTGTGGTGTCTTGTGAGAGAAAACTACTAGAACAGTTGAATAGTGTGTAGTTTTGAAATGCTTACTTGCATTGTTTTTTCTTGGCAAAAGGTGACTGAGGTTAAACTTGAGCTATTGCTAAACAACAAGAAGCTGTGGCCATTGTGGTGTTACACGCCTGTAGTCCCAACTACTTGTGAGGCCAGGGTGGATGGATTGCTTGAGCCCAGGAGTTTGACATGAGCCTGTACACAATATAGTGAGACCACAGTCTCTTAAAAAAGCCATGATATGAAATAGAATATTGCAGTTTCTATTCATTCCCCTTTGTCCCTTTACTAATTTCGAAGTCCTCAGATATTGGCTGAAGAAAAATGTGGCATTTAATTTGCTTAATAATATTATTTATGTAATTAAATTTATTTGTAGTATTTTCTAGCAGGTCTACCTTGGTTAGAGACATTCAGTATCTGAGAGGCACTTTGATCATATCCGGGAAGAAATTGTGGCACTACACTACCAAATGCTCTTGCATATTTGATTCCACTGAATCCTTTTAAGAGCGATGGGGAAGTAAGACAGGCAGCATAATTGCTGCTCAACACAGGAGTAAGCAGTCCTAGAGAAAATTAATGACATAAATGGAGTTATAGAATTAGTAAGTGACAGGGTCAGAATTGGATGGAGCCAGGCTCTCAGATTTCAAATTTAGTTCTCTTCCTACCCAGCACGAGGGTGTGCAACGTAGCAGAGCTTTCCCAGAGTAGAATGTATTGGGACCATATTTTGTATAGTTACCAGTTTTATTCCAATAAAGCCTCAAATCATTGAAAGGTGTAATGAGAGAACTTTAGGCCTAAAGGTGAGGCTCAAATACAATAACAAATATAAAAGAACTGTCTTGCAAAATATTTTACAAATATGAGGTTGTGTTTTGGTTATCACGTGTGTAACAATGCCTTCCATCTCTTCTTGGTATGCTTGTGAGAAGTGCGTGAGAGTTCTGCTCTCTTATATGGGAAAACGGATGCAGTGAAATAAATGAGGCGAGAAGGGGACAGAGCCAGGAAAGGAGCCTCATGAACTTATATTTGGATCAGATGGGCTCCCTGCCATTAAGAGAACCTTTTTTGTAGGAGGGATGGGCTGAGATGTAGTCCCAGGCCAGAGCTGGGGTAGCTGGCAGTCAGCTTCCACAAAACCAGCACTTACACAAGTGATTAAAAGGAGATTTTCAAAAACAATTGTTAATTATGATCATAGATCCTTGACACATAGTCCTTCTTGAAGACTGATTTTCCTCATCATCCTTGTAAATATGTGGTGCTTATTTCTCCCATTTCTACTTGGCATTGCTAAGTTGAAACTGAAGTTATATTACAAAATTTCCAAATAGATAGAACATTTCTATTTTAGACATGACATTAAGGGGCTCTTCTTCTCTTGTATGGACAGGCTTCGAATGACAAGCACTTTTGGGATTGTGCCTATCCTCCGGTGCCATATTATTGGAGCTGGAATAGTAGATGCTTATACAGGGCTCAGATCAAATGGAGTTCACCAAGCTACTGCCACATAGGTACATACAGCTTCCTATATCTTTGGGTCTGTGTGAGGTTTTGTGATTAGCTCACTTACTAAGGTGAAGCTTTGTGCTTCATTACTGGCCTCTTAGGTCATATGCTCCTTTGAACATTGGGTTTCTTAAGAACAAACTAGATTATCACCTTCATGTTCTGTTAGGCATTCAGAATAGCCAGTCTTGATAAACCAAATTCCTTCATATACTGAAAGGGTCAGAGCATGGGATGCAGTGATTCAGGGGACAAAGTCATCCATCCATCCATCCACGTATTCAACATGTATTATGTGCTAACACCAATCCTGTTCTTACCCTGTCCCTTGCAGTCTTGTCGGGGAGGGGAAGAAGAAATACGAAAATAACTATTCCATGACCATGTGATAAGTGAACCACCTGGCACATAGTAGGTACTCAAAAATGGCCCATGAATGGAAGTATCATGACAGATGCATGAACAAGGCCCTACACTCAAGACTTTGAGCAGAGTTTCCTAGCCTTGGCACTGCTGACATTATGGGCCAGATAATTCTCTGTTGTGGGGGGCTGCCCTGTGCAGCAGAGGATGCTTAACAGCATCCCGGGCCTCTGCCTGCTAGATGGCTGTTGCATCCCTCCCTTAAGCTGACAATCAAAGATGCCTTTAGACATTGCTAAGTGTCCCTTGCCAAGGCAAACTGCCCTGTTGAGAAGCAGTGGCCTAGAGGAACACAGGATCATCACGTCATGTTGGGCAGAGCCATGGAAGGATATGCAGGGTAGGACATTCTTAATTGATTGATAATTCAGCCTTAGCTCATTTTTTTTTTTTTTAAAGAGTTAAGGACTCACTCTGTTGCTCAGGCTGGAGTACAGTGGCATGATCATAGCTCACTGCAGCCTTGAATTCTTGGACTCAATGAACTTCTTACCTCAGCCTCTCAGTTAACTGGCACTATAGGTACACACTACCACACTTGGCTAACTTTTTAAATTTCTAATTTTTTTGGAGATAGGGTCTTGCTATGTTGCCCAGGCTGGTCTGAAACTCCTAGGCTTAAGCGATGCTCCTGCTTCAGCCTCTCAAAGTGCTAGGATTACAGACATGAGCCATCACGCCCAGCTTTTAGCTTGATTTATCCCTAAGAAGCACCACATCTGACAGTGACTTAGGTAAAGGCTCATCTGTTCGTTTTGTCAAAATTTGGATTGATTTCATTCCCCTCCTCATGGCAGAAATAATGCTATCTTTCCTGTATTCTTTTCCTTCTGGGCCAATTTTCCAGCCATTCTTTCAGGTGGGTAGAGCCAGGAGACTGAGTTCTGGCCAATGGAATATGAGCAGGGGTGATGCAGCCATTTTCTGGCCTTGCCCTGATGAAATCTCTCATGTGATTATTTCCTCTGCCTCTCCTGGGTTGTCCACTGGATCTAGCAGAGGACCCTGAGGTCCTGGGAGATGGCAGAGCCACTGGAAGAAGAGACCCGAGGCCCTGAATGACTACGTGGAGCACAGTCCTCCGCCAGTGCCAGTTTGCTTCCCACTGTAACATGAGAAAGAAAGAAACGGTTACTGTGGGATACTATGGAGATGAAGGGGACATTTGGTGTAGTTGTTAGCTTTCCCGATTAAGATACTGTCTCCTGCTCCCTTTTCCCATTGAGTACTGATAACGTGCCATAAAAATACTTTTTAATTTTACTCTTCTTTGGTCACTCTGGTGACCTACACATGGCATAGCCTGGGGTAGACCCCATCATAGGCAGTTCCTGTGATAGAGTTATGTACCTTCCTAGCTCCACGTGGTTTGTCTTTTCCAAATCTTTATTGGAAGGGGTGAGTGTTTGAATCTCCTTTCATCAGGCCCTTTGGGACTAGTAGGACCATAGTCACAATAAGGAGTTTGGTTACAACCCAAGCAGAAAATGATTCCTGAATGTTGAGTTCATAGTAGCTCTATTCCCCACACAGTTCAAATGGTGACACTCTTAAAGCAGAGGAAGAACAGTCAATCCTTTTATTTAATTTTGGCAAGACTGCGGTTTACGGTGCTCTGGGGAAATGCAGCCACAGATGTGTCAACCTTTAAAAAAATTCTTGGCAGTCTAACCTTTAAGTCATAAACCTAAACACAGACAGTACATCCCTGAAAAAAGCTCGTGTTGGCTGCATCGCACACCTCTATCCCACCTTCCAAGATCATCATTCTGTCTTTGCTTGTGAAATGCAAGCTCTATTTATTTTAATCAGTATTTATTTCCTAGATGATCTGGGTGCGTTGTGATTTTCAGCATGGTTGACAGTTTTATGATTAGCTCAGCAATCACTCTACTATATATTATTCACTCCCAAGGTATGGATAAGCACAAGGGAGTTACTCCTTTCCCATTCTGCATCGATGTTGGACCTCTGTCAAGAAGCATCATAGGAAGGTGGCACATGGACACTGGAACCCTACTGCATGGGCTCTAACTTCAGTTTAGCCTTGTACCTACTGTGTGACTTTGGGGAAAATTACTTAACCGTACTGTGCCTTGTCTTCAGGAACAAGAGCAGTACCCGCTTCCTAGAGCAGTTGTGAAAACCAAAGGGGTTAATCTGTATATAGACTTTAGGGAAGTGCCTGGCACAATATAAGTGCCTATAAATATTATCTGTCAATATTACTAAAGGACAAACACTATGTTTTCATATATTTTACTCACATAATAATCAAAAGGAGAAACCAGTTATCATTATTTAATTCATTAAGTCTTCAATCTTCCCCTGCGCTTTTAAAAAACTTAATTAACTAGAATTATTATAACTCCTTTTGGGGAAAATTTCTATTTTTACACATACACAGATAGGAAAATGTATGAAAGTATATCAAAAGGTTAACAGCATCATCTCTGGGAGGTTTATGAATGATCTTAATTCATTTTTATATTTTCCTCATTTGGATTTAATAAGTCTCTATACACATTACTTGTAGAATTTTAACAGAGCAAGGAACTCAACTAATATTTCTAGCACTTTCAGAGAATATTATTCATATTATATTTGCATGTGTTTTGTGTGAAATTTCACATCAAGTATTTTATGCCTGAACTTTTTGTGATTCTTTCCTGCTGTGTTTTCTCTGTTCAAGTGAACACATCAGTAGGATCAGTGATTTGTCATGCACAGACACAGCACATAACTCCACATTTCATGTAACAGATCTTTTTTTTTTTTTTTTTTTTTTTGAGATAGAGTTTCGCTCTTGTTGCCCAGGCTGGAGTGCAATGGCACAATCTCGACTCACTGCAACCTCTGCCTCCTGGGTTCAAGTGATTCTCTTGCCTCAGCCTCCCAAGTAGCTGGGATTACAGGCATACACCACCGTACCTAGCTAATTTTGTATTTTTAGTAGAGACAGGGTTTCACCATGTTGGTCAGGCTAATCTCAAACTCCTGACCTCAGGTGATCCACTTGCCTCGGCCTCCCAAAGTGCTGGGATTACAGGCGTGAGCCTCCACGCCAGGCTGTAACTGCTCTTCAAATAACTTTGATCTTTTGTTTCTTTCCTTTGCTTGTGGTGTCTGATAATTCTGCTAATCAGCTGGATCCCTGCCAGCCACCCTAATTTAGTTGTAGGACATAGAGCTAATACCAAGGGGACCAACTCTTGCTTCTACCTTGAAAAATACACTTAACATCTGGGGCCCCTAGAGATGAATGATTGCTGTGCCTGTGACAGAAATGTGAGGGTGGTTAACTAGAACTCTCACAGTCTACCTGATCTTACTCAAAGTCAATAAAGAATTGGACCAGGTCAAAAGGAAATCACTTGGTGAGAAAGGGAAGAGTTTGAAAATGTGCCTTTAGTAATATTTCTGCCTCTGTCAGGAGGGAGAGCTCGTGACTCAGGTAGAGTATGATGACCATCTCTTGAATGATTTCTATGTGTCACTGCTTTAAAAATCTGTTCCCAACTGTTCACTACAACCCTGTGAGGTAGGGGAAGTAATGACAATAACAGCTACGATGGCAGCAATAACCAGCAGCTAACATTTGCTGAGCACTTACTATATGCCAGCCACTAAGCTAAGCTCTTTATGTAATTATCTAATGTCAACCTTGTCAAATATCCAAGATAAATCCCACCATAATTCCCATTGTACAGTTGAGAAGACTGAGGCTCAGAGAGGGAAACTGACACAGCTAAGATTTGACTCCGGGTCTGTCTGACTTACAGTTGGGGTGTTAATCATGCTATTATATTGTTGAATCATTCTATAATCAGGTCTTTTGTTTTGGAATTTAGTGCTGAATGTTTTAATTTATCTGGTGATACAGATTTCTTTTCATCTTCTTTGTTCTTTCTTAATGTGCAGCTTATTATAAGTATGCTTTTATATAAATTATCTCTACATTTAATTATCTCTTTATTTGGTCTTCATAACCCAGCCCATGGGGCAGTCAGGATAGGTATTATCTGAGCTTTACGTACAAGGAAAATGAAGCCCAGAGACATGGACTTTTCCCAACACACACAGCCATGAGTGGCAGCAGCAGGGCTGGAATGGATGTCTTAAGATTCCTGGTCCAGTGATCATTCAACTGTCCCATCGTTCTGATGCCTTATTCTCACAAGTCCACTGTCTTTTTCTTCTTACCCCCAAAGGACTTTTTTTTTTTAGTAAAACAAACACTTTTTGGGTTATTTTTAAATAGTTTAGCAGAATTGGGATGTGCACATAGGGTGGGGCAGAATATGCAAAGGAGATGGCCCTTGAGGAGTTTTCACACCTTCAGTCATGTTTACCAGGAGGTGTTCACTAAACCCTAGTTGGTCAATTATGTTTATTCCTTTCCAGAATCTGGGAAGGGGTCAGCAATGCAATGGGACACCCAATACTTAGGAGCCTGACCTGCTTCCGGGTCCCTGCACTAATTCTGCAGTCCTTGGTCCAGCACTTGCTGAAAGCAAAGCTTCAGACCACCTGTCAGCAAATTATTCCTTCCTCCAGAAGTTGCCCTGAAGCCATTTCTTTAATGAAGGCTTTTAGTTCATCACTACACCGGAAATTCAATTTACCACCGAATGAAGTTTTTTAGAAGAGGTTGTTATTATTTCCTTTAAAGAGAAGTAGCAGAGGACAGGGGTTCGCAGAAGCAATAAAGAAAACCATTAATATCGATTGAGAATTAGGATGTTGTTTTCTGATGAGGATGGCAGGAGGGAGGTGGGTTCCAGCCCACAGGGTGATATGCAGCCTGACAGCAGTGAACTCCTAGGGTAAAGGCAGCAGTCAGACTGGCTGTTAGATAACTGGTCTCTGGGAGCTCCCAGGGAATTGGGTTCATATTGTGGTCCCTTTTTGGAATCAAATTCTGAGATGTAATCTCAGAATTTTCAGGAATGTCACTTAATAGCTCTGGTCCTCAGCTTCCTTACCTGTGGAATGAGGTGGTTGGACTAGATCAGTGGTTCCTGGCGTTCACTATATATCAGAATCACCAGGGAAGCTTTTTTTTTTTTTTTTTTTTTTTTTGAGACGGAGTCTGCTCTGTTGCCAGGCTGGAGTGCAGTGGTGCGATCTCAGCTCACTGCAACATCTGTCTCCGGGGTTCAAGCGATTCCCCTGCCTCAGCCTCCCAAGTAGCTGGGACTACAGGTGCGCACCACCATGCCTGGCTAAGCTTTTGTATGTTAATAGAGGCGGGGTTTCACTATATGGGCCAGGATGGTCTCGATCTTCTGACCTCATGATCTACCCGCCTCAGCCTCCCAAAGTGCTGGGATTACAGGTGTGAGCCACTGTGCCTGGCCAGGAAACTCTTAAGAAATACTGGTGACTGGGCCCTATCTGATTTAAATGAATGTAATTGGTGATTAATTGGCTCTGATTTAATTGGTGTGGGTACACCCTGGCATCAGTATTTCCAAAGGTTGTCTGGGGAGTTGATTATGCAGCTTGTATTGGATCAACTCTAAGACACCCTCTAGTTCTAACATTCTATTTTAAAATATATATAGTTGGTCTCTAACCAAGGGATTTATAGATGACACAGCAGCTTGTAAATGCGTTTACTGTAATGAAGAACACTGATCATTTTTGTCTTGGAAGACAGGAAAGTTATTAAAGAGTTATTGAAGCTATGCCATTGATTTGTAAGATAATTCTCCAGGGAAAGCCATAAAAGGCTTTTTTTAATGAGACATTGAAGTTTGGGAGAAAGATGCATAGAGAGTTTAATATAGCCAGAAAAGAGGAATTATTTGTTTTTAGATAATTGGAAGTGTTTTCTCTCAGAAGTTTATGTTCGGAGAATTTGTTCATCGGCCTAGAAGAGAATGTTTGGCTTGCAAACTATTTTTAAGGTAAACAGCAATTTCCACCCCATATCACCTTTTAAGTCCAATGGGAAAAAGTTATGTTTTCATGAATGCCAAATTATTAGGTCTGTTTCTGGGTTAAAATTCCAGTCCTTACAAAAGTAAATTATTCTTCCTTGGAAATCAGATTACCCAAAACCAGATTTATGTTTAAATGTAATGCAGTGCAGATTGGCCAGGCATGGTGGCTCACGCCTGTAATCCCAGCACTTTGGCAGGCCTAGGTGGGTGGATCACTTGAGGTCAGGAATTCGAGACCAGCCTGGCCATCATGGCGAAACCCTTTCTTTGCTAAAAATGCAAAAATTAGCTGGGTGTGGTGGTTGGCACCTGTAATCCCAGCTACTTGGAAGGCTAAGGCAGGAGAATCACTTGAACCCGGGAGGCGGAGGTTGCAGTGAGCTGAGATTGCACCACTGTCCTCCAGCCTGGGTGACAGAGCGAGACTGAGTCTCAAAAAAAAAAAACAAAAAACAAAAAACAAACAAAACAAAACAAAACAAAAACAGAAAAGAAAAAGAAAAAGTAATGCAATATAGAAACATAAGATTAATTTAATGTTCTTATTTACTTAGTTTCAAATTATTAAACCTACAGGAATTGGGCTAAATTGTTTTTTGGTTTATACTCGGATAGCAAAAGAAAACTGGGATGTGTGGCATAAATCGAGTACCAAAGCTTTTCACATAAGTCCTTTCTGTTCAAATCTTTGGTCTCTCAGATCCACAGAGGCAGTTGTCATTCACCCAGAAGTGGGTCATAGTAAATCCAAAGCCCAAGGTCATCTCCCTCCTCTTCCTTTTCTCCCTCCCCACCACACACATTAAAAGCTTTGGCGATATAATCCTCTTTTGTGTCAGAAGAATCTAGACAAGATTCTGAACTGCTGTGCTCTTCCTAACAGGAAGTCACCATTTGTATCTATGAGGAACTTCAAATTTGTTTTGATTTTTTGAGCCTATGATCTATAACAATTCTGTAATTCAACCAGGAAACATGGATAATAAATGATCTCATGCTGTATCAGCTATAAGCAGATATAATTAGAAAAGAGGTGCTTTAGAAACAACCAATGTTTATCGTCATTACCAGCCCTTCACCCTTTCTCCTAGAAAAGGAAAGAAAATTGAGTCATTTGTATTTTAAATCCCATGGGGCTTAAAAAAATAGATATATTGGGTGTTAGTTATGCTATACAAAAAAGCGCAACAAACCGAAAAGCGTAATGAAGAAAACAAAAATGACCCTAAATTCGTCACCCAGTTAATCATGTAAGTATTAGAAATTTAAATATCCAAAAAGGGGAAAAAAGACTATTCTCTACTTTTAATAGAGAGATTGCTATGAAAATAAACAAGGGCAATCTTAGATTTTTGAAGAGCATCTCTTAAGACCATCTTCCTCTACTCCTTATTCAGGCTTACCCATTGGGATAAGCTCAGAAAAGCTGTATTTGGTCTTAATAATGATGCCTAAAACATTACATAATTTTAAATGCTGTATCATTACAATTATTGTATTTACAGGGAGGAAAAAGCCAATTGTGGATACAGTTGATAAAAGCTGATTTCCCTGTTTCTGCTCTTCTATTTAATTTTTTTTTTTTTTTTTTAAATCTCTGAGTGTCTTCAAACTATGGTCACAATTTGAGCCACGAAGGGCCACTTCCGTCAGGGCCATGTGGTGGTGGTGCTTTTTGCACACTGCCTGATGAAGCCCAGGACTCTATTTACCTTCCAGAATGCAGAATGTCCTCAGGGAACAGTTTGAGGGACCAAGATCCTTTCCATAGATGTGACCGCCCCTCAGAAACCAACATTTCATAAATACAGATGGAAATTTCTTTTTAAAAATGCATTCTGTGACACATACAGACATGCATCTACTTTTCGGGGTTTGTTTATACCTTTGTGGAATCGTGTTTTTATTTTCCACATCCAGTAAATATCTTAAAAGTTGTTTTGTCTTGTAAAAACTTTTCCATTATATAAGTAATAGGTGAAAGCACACCACAAATAGATATAGCCATCAAATTACAAACGTTAAAACCTGAAAGTGACAAATGTAGTGAAGATATAGGTAAACAGGATGTCTCACACAGTGCTCCTGGGAGTGTAAATTGTTACAACTACTTGCAGCTATTTGGAGATAGGTGAAGCTGTGCACACCCCACAATTCTAGGTTGTGATGTCCCTTCTGGTTTTATTCCCTGGGAAAAACTTTGCATCTGGGTAAAAGGAAACTAATGCAAGAGTGCTCATCAGAACATTGTTCGTTATGAAAACAAACAAAAAGGAAACAAACATACTGACATGGAGAAATAACTTGTGGTATTTTACGTGCAATGGAATACTATACAAGGGTGAAAATGAATGAACTAGCAATGCATTTATCAACATGATTAAATCCCCAAAACATAATAATACTGAATGGAAAAGGTGAGTTTCAGAAGGATATATATGCCCTCTAATTCCATTTATGTGAACCTTTAAAAGACTACATTATTTATGGTCATAAGTCCATCCACTAAATATTTTAAAACCTACATGGGATTGATAACTACTGATATTCGGATAGTGGTTTACTGTGAAGTGGAAGGGTAGGTAATGGGGCCGGGGCTTTGCTTGGATCTTTAATGTTTCATTTCTTGATCTGAACAGTAGGTATATGGGTGTCTGTAGCATTATTATCTAAACTGTTTTGTATGCTTCAAGTATTTAATAGTTTAATAATAAAAAATAAATCAGCCGGGTGTGGTGACTCACACCTGTAATCCTAGCACTTTGGGAGGCCGAGATGGGTGGATTACTTGAGGACAGGAGTTCGAGACCTGTCTGGCCAACATGGTGAAACCCCATCTCAACTAAAAATACAAAAAGTAGCCAGGCATGGTGGCACATACCTGTAATCCCAGCTACTTGGGAGGTGGAGGCAGGAGAATCACTTGAACCTGGGAGGTGGAGGTTGCAGGGAGCCAAGATCATGCCATTGTACTTCAGCTTTGGTGACAGAGTGAGAATCCGTCTCCAAAAACAAAACAAAACAAAAATCAACTACCTTGAAACCCTGTTGTAGTTTTATCAAAATAACAGCAGCAAACAAAAAATCAGGACTAAGAGAACGAAATCTGATGGAGGAGCATGAAATGATCGGATTGCCTAAAGAAACCTGTTGAAAGCAAACTCAAACAGAATGAGCACAGCCCTAGATGATGAGGATGATGCCCTTTCTCCCACACTTCTCCAGAACCCTTATTTTGTGACTGTCATACCCACTGAAAGATCAACGAGGGGAAAACGGAGGAGAGAGGATGTGTCCTTAGGCCAGAGGAAGGTCTCAATCTTCCAGAAGAATGAGGGCAGAGAATGGTTTTTAAAGCTGCATGATCCACCAGTGATGGGGAGCTGAAGGCTTAAATAAAACTTCCATGTTCTTGAAAGTTTTTGATCTTTAAAGAGAATATTTAGTTTCCATTACACACTATTCTTGGTAGTTTTGTTTTGTCTCCTGCCTTTGTGTTTTCAGCTATGGCTCAAGAAGTTTAGGAGCCTCCTTCCCTACCCTCCTCCTCCTCTTCTTGTGTCTGCTTACAAGGCACCAGTAGGTACCATGGGGGATAAAGAAAAATAAAAGTACAAAGCAGATCCTAGTGAGCAACTCCAGGACACAGGGCGGTTAGAGTCTCACGTTATCTGCCTTAGGATACCAGTCTCTTGGTCGAACTTTTATTTCTCCTTTTCCTCCAGCTGCTGTTCTTAGCTGTAGCAGAACCACAGAAGAGAGTATTTGAGTCATTGAAGCATTTTAATGTTAGGATTTTGGTATAGGACGAGATCTTAGCCATGGAGTGCAGTAGAACATTTTACAGATGGCAGAAGTGAGATTCTGGTGATAAAGTAGCCTCACCCAAGAGGAGGAAGAGCCCAGAGCCCAGCTTTCCCCCGCTTCACACTGGGTGCTTTCTGTGACTCCAGGTTGCCTCTCTGACCCACTGTGCTTTCTAGTCCTCACCTTTGGCTGATCATATGTAATTTCTTTCCATGTCTATCACATCACACTCTGGGACTTCTTGAGGTTATCTCCAGTGAAAAGAGACATATTATAACATAGGCTGTCCTATTACCAGCAACCTTCTGAATAAGTGAAAGATGGCTGAGGGTGGTGAAGGTAATGCATTCATATTCTTAGAGAATTTTCCCTGGAAGAGATGAAAGAGGCAATCTAAGTTATGCCTTAGCAAGGACTTTATTCCATGTTTTAGAGGCTGTGACAGAAGTTTGAGGTCAAGCTTACTAGTCAAAGAGTAACTAAAATATTATATTTAAAATGATTTCCGGCCTAAGCAACATAGTGAGATGATGTTTCTTCAAAAAAATAAAATATTAGCTGGGCATGGTAGTGTGTGCCTATAGTCTCAGCTACTCAAGAGGCTGAGGTGGGTGGATCACTTGTGTCCAGGAGTTTGAGGCTACAGTGAGCTATGATCACTCTATTGCACTCCAGCCTGGGCAACAGAGTGAGACTCTGTCTCTGAAAAAAAAAAAAATTACTTTATCTAGCAGCTATTTTTTTTTGTTTGTTTGTTTTGAGATAGAGTCTCACTGTGTCGCCCAGGCTGGAGTGTAGTGCTGTGATCTCGGCTCACTGCAACCTCCACCTCCCAGGTTCAAATGATTCTCCTGCCTCAGCCTCCTGAGTCGCCAGGATTACAGGTGCGTGCCACCACACCTGGCTAATTTTTGCATTTTTTTAGTAGAGATGGGGTTTCACCACATTGGCCAGGCTGGCCTTAAACTCCTGACCTCAGGTGATCTGCCCGTCTTGGCCTCCCAAAGTGCTGGGATTGCAGGCGTGAGCCACGGTGCCCAACCTCTAGCAGCTATTTTTACGATAGCTCAAATAATGTTAACTTAGGAGAGTATGTTCTCCAAGTTGTTTTTGTAAAAATGACTTTGACATTATATAATATAATCTTAAAAACCCACCAGCATAGCAAATTATCAGTTCTAAGCCTACCTGTGAGTCAGCATAAAGTAGATTCCTGAATGCCCCTTTAAGAAAGGCTGTTTTTTGCCCCCAGAAATACAATCAACCTGACACAGGAATTAATTGAAGCATTCATTGTCTAGCTGTGGAGCCTCCCCACGAAGGTAAAGAGTATCTGTGATTGAGTCTGGCTACCAAGCAAATGACCAGTGTCTACCTATGACAACTCTCTGTTGCATTTCCTTCTTTAGATCATATTTCTTGTCTTGAAATACACAATGACAATACTTTGATAAGTGGAGAAAAAGGAGGAGAAATAAGAAAAACCTTCCCGTTATATGGAGAACCCATTTTCTAGGATAACAACTACGATACCAAGAACATCATAGTGGCTAGTCTAACTCCTTATTGGATCATAACACTGTAGAATTTATAATAAAATATTTAGCCATATTAATGACAGAAATTTCTTTCCTGGAGAAAATTGGATATAATGTTATTCAAATTTAAATATATGGTAAATAAGAAATAAAAACTGTGAGGGAATTAAGGCCTGCCACAAAGAAAGGATTAGGATATGACTATTATCTTTGTTTTACATTTAAAAATATTGTACGCTTTTGTTCTTATGTAAGTTTTCTAGATTGCTTTCAAAGTAACTTGCATAAGGTTTTCTGCTGACATGAAAAAAGTGATCTTGAATATTCTTCAATTAAACTTTTAATAAATTATTTTTATATGTAAGGTTAATATGAAGAACAGCCTTCTACAGCTTGTTAAAATAAAGGGATATTTTTGTTTGAAGGCATTTACTCACTCTTGTTACTTCCTTCGTATTCTCTAAGGCCTCTTGTGCCTTTGGAGATTTGCCCTTTTGGCACAATTCTAATTTTCTTTGTAGAATGTCTTTTTCCCTTGGGAGGTGAGATTCGAGCTTCCTTTGCATATTGGTGCTTTCTCCTATTACAAATATAAAAACTAAAAAAAATTTCCGTGATTTACATCACATGATCCATCTGGTGAATTATTTTTCTTGCTCTTTGCAGACCATGATTGTCGTTGGGAACCTTTCATTGGGGTCCCATTTGCTTTCACGGTGCCAGAAAAATTTTGCTTTATTTATCATTTTTAAAACAGCTCTCAAAGCCCTTCTGAATTTCTTACATTTACTAATGTATATGATGCATTTATTAGTCAGGATTTATTTTTTGGACGCAAGTAACAGAAATCCCACCAAACTAGTTTAAGCAAAAGTGACTTTATGTTCTGGAAGTGGTCAGTAGTGATGTCATACAGCAATGTTAGTGTGCCTAATGCCACAGAACTATCCACTATCCACTTAAAAATGGTTTTAAAAAAGTGACTTTAGGGCCAGGCGCAGTGGCTCACGCCTGTAATCCCAGCACTTTGGGAGGCTGAGGCAGGCGGATCACAAGGTCAAGAGATCAAGACCAGCCTGGACAACACAGTGAAACCCCGTCTCTACTGAAAATACAAAAATTAGCTGGGTGTGGTGGTGGGCGCCTGTAGTCCCAGCTACTCGGGAGACTGAGGCAGGAGAATTGCTTGAACCTGGGAGGTGCAGAGCCAAGATTGTGCCACTGCACTCCAGCCAGGCATGGTAGCTCATGCTTGTAATCCCACATCCCACCCAGCACTTTGGGAGACTGAGGCAGATGGATCACCTGATGTCAGGAGTTCAAAATCAGCCTGGCCAACATGGAGAAACCCCGTCTCTACTGAAAATACAAAAATTACCTGGGTGTGGTGGTGGGTGCCTGTAATACCAGCTACTTGGGAGGCTGAGACAGGAGAATTGCTTGAACCCAGGAGGTGGAGATTGCAGCAGGCCGAGATCATGTCACTGCACTCCAGCCTGGGTGACAGAGCAAGATTCCATCTCAAAAAAAAAAAAAAAAAAAAAAAAAAAAAAAAAAAGGGACTTTATCCCCTCCCATACCAGGAAGTCTAAAGTGGCATCAGACAACTGTGTTTTTTTCTCTATCCCTTGGACAGTCAATATTTAATTTCTCACCATCCCTTTCTTAAACTCCAAAAGTACAGGCTTTCATCAGTCCATGGCAGAAATATGTGGGAGGTACAAAGTGGGCTGTGGGATGGGTCACGGGTGGCTTTATGGAGAAGGTGGCCCTTCAACTGTAGTTATTGGTTTGGGAGCAATTAAAAGAAGAGCTTGAGCCAAGATGTGAAGCTGGGAAAACCCAGATAAGTGGTTCACTTTGACTGTAGAATGCCCTGTTCAATGGGTGAAGGGGAGTGGTACAGCTAAGATCCAGAAAGGTAGTGGGGAATAGCAGGAAGTCCCACTGGTGTTTGAGACATCCCTGGAGAATGGAGGGGTGTAGGTGAGGATCAGCAGTTGCTGTCTTAAGGAATGCAGAGACACCTGCTCCTGGGAATTTGGAAGGGGAAAAACGTTGAAGAAGAATAATCTCAGTAAACATCTTTCATTCCTTCTATTGGAATATCTTTTTTTTATCCTTTCAGGTACAGGATAGTCTTCCCATCTCTCTGCTATTTTACAAGGAAGACCTCTCCTAAAGTACCCCGGGCAAATGAGAATCCATCTGTTTTGGTGTCCTGATCTTGACCATTATTCTTTCTTTTTATTTTATTTTAGTATTTTCATCTTGATTTTCATTAGTAAAAACTCTTATGTAAATACTCGCACTATTGCCCATCTTATTCTAGCCATCAATAGGAAGCAGAGGAAACAAATGTTTCAGTCCAGGAGTGAAGGGCTTTGTGGCTGAATGCTTTCCTTGGGGGCCAATTACTCCAATGTTTTTGGAAACTCTGTGAGAGCTGTGTATTCTGTGCTGAACCATAGATCTTTTTAGATCTAGAAAGAACCTAAAAAAAAAATACATACCGTCTAACCCATTCATTTAACAGATGAGAAAACCTGGATCCCACAGTTGTTAAATAAGCCTGTCATATATCAAAGGATAAAAATCTCAAGGGTGCTCCTTGAGAAAGAACAGATGAGTAGAACAATTGTAACTCTGCACAAAAGGGGGAAAATCACCTCTTCTGGACTTGTTATCCAGACATTTTCCTGTTGTTTAATTTCTCAGTTGTTTCATACAACAATTTCAAGTGTTTTTCAGATACCCAATTGAATGTGCTATTTTTGCTGCCTCTCTGCAGGAGAGTCTATTATGTCATTCAAGCGAATATTACTCTTTCTCTAGTTCAATCACTTGAATTTTGGTGGGCTATGAGGACCCCAACATTTTCTACATTAAAGAATATGGATATGTTCCTCCATCAAAATCCATTTTGGGAGCTATCCAACTTTAGTGAAAATCCAAATCACTGTATGGTTTTTGAGCCTTAAAAGGTGGCTCTATTTTGAATGACATCCTGGTAGCGTTTATATTATATCTGACACCCTGGATATTTCTTTGCTTCTATACTGGTTTTGATGGATTGAAAAACACAGCGCATCAGTAAATAGGAGATAATTGTGATTATTTAGATAACCTAGTAATGTGAGAGATCATTGGACCATGGAAACAAAAGTGGAAAGTAAATGAAATTATGTTTTCATCAGCAAAACCAGACTCACTTGGCAAACAGTGATGAGAACATAGTCAAACCTTTTTCATCTTCAGGGTCCTCTTATAGTGCTGGTGATTTTGTCTGGGAGCTTTTGCAGATCAGCCAGTTCTGCCTTTTTATTTTTGATGGTCACTGAGTCCTTTTTTCCCTTTTCCCCCAAAGGAGTGATTTTCTGTGTGTTTTTGTTTTTGGGGTGTGGGGGTGTGTGTGTGTTGAACCAGTGTTCTTGCTGACAAAGCCAGACTCTGCCTTCTGGCTGTCTTAGATTTCATGGCATAAAGTAGTGCTTCCTGGACGTGGATGCTTGTGAGATTGGAAATGTTTTTCTGCTGGAAAAAGACCAGAAAAGGTAGTTATGTGTGGGCTGTTCGTGCTGTTAGTTATGTGTAGTAATGTTAGTGCAAAATGGAAAGTCTACTGTCTTCCAGTTATAGAAGGGGAAGTGAGAGATGATGACATGCGCTTTGAACTCAGTATCTTAGAGACGGGCCACCCTTGCTCCCCTCCCACAATCCAAATCAATTTCTGAAAAAGCACTCTGGTCAGCCTGGATAATGCACCCAGCCCTGGTGATGAGAACAGCTGAGGGAAATGTATCGATGAACAGTTTCATCTGGATCACAAGGATTTAGGAGGGACAGCTCCTAAAATGGAGGGAGGTAGGACAGACTAAGAAGTCACAGATTTTCCCTGCAGTGACATTGATCCTTTGGTGTGTATTAATTAGTTCACAGAAGAAACTCCAAAGAAATTTGTGGATTACAGGATAGCATGCACTATGGAGGAAATATTGCTGCCCTCCCTAAGTGAAAGATCTTTAGGGTGAAATGACTCATTTCCTCTGTTGAATGGAAGCACCATTCTTATATATTACTTCCACATTAGGACACTAATTTTTGAAAACTATACTAGACTGTATTTTGAATGATGACTTTGTACCCAGTACCTTCACATGAGTTACTCTCTTGATCCTCACAGCCTCCAGAAGAGGTAGGTGATGTCTTCTTGGTTTTACTAAGACAGGCATCCAGGGCACAGTTGGAGCCAGCAAGGGGCAGAACAAATCCTTGAACCCCGGTTGGTTTGACTTTAAATTTTGTGTTCTTTCCTCTACATCACAGCTGCTTGGGAGAGAACTGCCAGATGCTGCTGTTAATCAAGGTTGTGAAGTTGAATACAAATTGAGAAGGAAAGGAGGAGGAAACAGCATCATAAATTTTGACACAAAAGTGTAAAGCTTTTCAAGACCCTCAATATGTCACTACTCCTAGGCTAAGTTTGTTGCCACATAATTAGGCTGAAAGTCCTAATTGCAGGTTGATTTTTAAACCTACATGACCCTGTGCCAGGAGGATTTATGCTGAGACATTTACTTTAATTAAATGGCTACTTAGTGACAGGGCTTAAATATATATCATTTAAAGTGCCAGATAGTTTTTTCAGATACTGGGTCAATCAAGAACGCATTTCATCCTCGTTAACAATACATAGTATTCAACTAGAAATATTTGATTTGATTTCATTTAATTGAAGCCATTTGAGGTCATCAAAAATTATTTGTGGAGATTCTCTCTAATCTGTGGTTTCAGGGATGGGAAAATTGGAAACACATGGATCTACTACCTCACACTCTCCCACTTCAAATGTTAGACTGAGGCATTGGTACCATCTAACCCCCTGCACTGAGAGAAGCTCATGCTGCCAAAACCTTTGGTTTCTGAAGCCTAGCCAATGACATGCAAAATAGCCTTTTCTCTACCCAAAGCAAGAAAAATCTTCAGTTGAAAAATTGGGCTAATGTTGTTCAGTAAACAGAATGAATTAAAACTAGCTCAATTTGGCTTAGATTTTATACATCATCTCAACATAGAAGATTCTGATACAAAGTGAAAAATGAACCATATACTTGCTTTAAAAGTACAGCTGTTCTGGCCTGGAGCGGTGGCTCACTCCTGTAATCCCAGCACTTTGGGAGGCTGAGCTGGGAGGATCATGTGAGGCCAGGAGTTTGAGACCAGCCTGGCCAACATGGCAAAATCCCATCTCTACTAAAAATGCAAACATTAGCCGAGTATGATGGTGTGCCTGTAATTCCAGCCACTCAGGAGGCTAAGGCATGAGAATCACTTGAACCCTGGAGGCAGAGGTTGTAGTGAGTGGAGATTGTGCCACTGCATTCCAGCCTGGCTGACAGAGCGAGACTGTCTCAAAAAAACAAAAACAAAAACAAAAACAAAACCCAGCTGTTCTTCTAGTCCCAGAATTCCAGTTTGGCCTGCCTTGGAGCATCTATTTGGGAACAGACATATGTGACCTTCCAATCCATGACTTTGCTTCTGTTGTTGCTGCTGGGATTGTCAGGCTTCTGTGTTCTAATGACTCTTTTAAAATTCCATTTAAAATGCAATTTCATGTAGACGTGTGTTTTCACGTTTAGTTTTTATAGCATTTCTTTTCTCTCCCAACTATATCAGTGATAGGTATTAACTGTAACATGTGGTATATACAGATGAGCAAAAGAAAAAAAGAGAAAATAACTTGTAATCGAATCACTAAGAGATAAATACTACTGACTTGGTCTTTTTTCTCTTCCTCTTCCTCTTTATATATGTATGTACATATTTACTTAAAATATAGACTTGCTATCTCATTGTATATATTACTTAATGCAACAAAATTCTTTTTGAATGTTTGCCAGGCACCAGACACTATGCTAGGCCTTGGATATAGTTTTGTTTACTGTTTTTTAAAATTGTCACTTAATGATATATAACAAATCTTTCTCCAAGTCTTTAAAAATTATTTGAAATGACATTTTTAATATCTGCATAATATCCCATCATTTTGATGTGCCATATTTTATTATATCCCCAAGATTGGACAATTAAGCTTTTGTTTTTTACTCCTACAATAACCAATACCCCAATATATACCCTGAACATAAATCTTTGTGCTCATCTCTGATCATTTCCTTATAGTAATTTCCCACAAGAATTATGGGGGTAAAGAATATGAAAATAGCTATAGCTTATCTGAGGTTGCTTTTCAGTTACAACCTTCATCTTATTCTTTCTTTGTCTCCAAAGTGACTTGATTGCCTTAAAGTGATTCTAAAATTCACCTAGCATTAGAGAAACTTAGACTATACTTTAGAAAAGAGTCTATGTTCCCAAAGACACATATACCCTCTTAAAGGTGCTGTAGTATTCCCAAAGATACATACACATATAATATCTTTTTTTTTTTTTTTTTTTGAGACGGAGTCTCGCTCTGTCGCCCAGGCTGGAGTGCAGTGGCCGGATCTCAGCTCACTGCAAGCTCCGCCTCCCGGGTTCACGCCATTCTCCGGCCTCAGCCTCCCGAGTAGCTGGGACTACAGGCGCCCGCCACCTCGCCCGGCTATTTTTTGTATTTCTTAGTAGAGACGGGGTTTCACCGTGTTAGCCAGGATGGTCTCGATCTCCTGACCTCGTGATCCGCCCATCTCGGCCTCCCAAAGTGCTGGGATTACAGGCTTGAGCCACCGCGCCCGGCCACATATAATATCTTAAAGTTGCTGTATGTACGTTTTTAAAAAGAGAAAGAAAGAGTTCTAAGCTTGTTTACTTAAAAGGTCTAATAAATCAGGTCATTAAAAGTGTGAGAATTGCCTTGTTTATGAAAACATGCAGTTGGTTTAAACTGGCTATATAAATTGGCCAGATTGTATGAACCAGTATCCAAGAGCTTAGCAGTGTACAGGTCCAATTCCATTATTATAGTTTTATGCTTAGGCTCAGCGTATGAGGCTGATAATGGTGGCACGATAAGACTGCACAGTGTTCAAGCGTATAATAAGCAATGCTTAGCTGGAAGAGAGAAAATATTTATCAGTGCTCTGCTAATGAGATGTTCTTTGTATCATCTAATGAGTTGGTTTTATTTTAGGTAAGGTTAAATGTGTTTGATATGTTTAACAGAGATCTTGAAATAACATGTGCTGAAATCAATTAGAAAAAAAATCATAAAAATTCCAAGTGGGCCCTCTGGAGTAATCACCTCGTAGATATTATTTTGAAAACCAGAAAACTGGTTGGAAGATGATATGCCAAAAATAACACTGTCTACGTTAAACAGACTTACTTTATAGACCGCTTGTGTAACAAGACGTATGATGCTCTCCTTTGGGAACTTCTCCTTCCTTCAGTCTAACCTTGTTTGGGCGATACACGAGACAGTGTTAGAGAGGTCATAGCTCTCTGGGTGGCTAAGCCCCTATATGTGTGAGGCAGAAGTCTTGTAGAGTCAAAATTACTCTTGAAAATCTCTTTGGAAGGTGCCACCTTGGAGGCCTGTACACTATCCCTTGTGGAGGCCAACACAGCCACTTTGGCCTGCAGAGTTGGAGCTGCATTGCTGTTTCCTTGAGCACCAGATAAGAAGTTGGCTTGCATTTAGGGGCCAACTTGTATGAAAAATACGTTTCTTTAAACACTAGAATCCCAGTCAGCTCTGTGAGATGTTCACACTGTGAAAAGCTTTCTGGAATGAGATGCAGAGGAAGCTGTGGGGTCGTGTTTCCTTTTTCTCTCTCACCGTGGGCATGTGATCATTGAGTTCCTGATTGAAGTGTGTGTGTCCGTGTCCACCTCCCTTCCTTGTGGGTGTTAATTGAATTCTTTTGAGCAAAAACATGTCTGGTGTGACACCACTGCAGTTGCTGCTGTGATGCAGAATTTTTACTCAGGTAGACGTACTTCTGTGAGGCCCTGCAGTAACCTTTTTGGTTAATAATCCCTGTAAAAGTAGAGTGGAAGAGGCAGGGTGAACAAATGTGTTATTTTGAATGAATGTGAATGAATCATGAGCAGAGATTTAGTGAGGGCCTGCTATGTGCCAGGAGTTAGGGATATAGTGGTGGCCACAGTGACCCAATCGCTGCCCTTCTGGAGCTTATGGTCTTGGTAGATTCCTGAGAATTCGTCTTTGTCTAGGCAACAATGGAATGACTAGATCACCATTCAATATATAGGGGTTCAAATATTTCGTGCAGAAACATTTTGGGTTCTTGAATAGGGACTGTGTGATACAAGTGGTTTCTCTGAAAATTATCCATGATCTAAGCTCACACACCTACTGGCTCATAAAAGCCAGTTTCAGAGGCCAGATGACTTTCGTGTTTGGTGCCAGTGTGCTCCCCCTGGATCCCTATCTGCCTGGTTGCAAACTCTTGGCTCTAGTACTGCCTGATCTCTAGCATACTTTGATCCACCAGAAAGTCCCTCCTTGTTCCAGTTCCAAAACTGTAGCTCTGCAATATCTCCTCTCCTTTCCCCAAAGTGGTGGTGTGGGGGGTATGTGTGTGTGAGAGAGAGACAGAGAGAGAGAGAGGCTCAAGGAAGGGAATTCCCATCCATGAGCTTACTGTTGATTACTAGTCCTTCATCACCGGAGTGTTGGTCACAAACCTGAGGAGGGCAAAGTGATTGGAGTCCCGAAGTGCTTGTGCTCCTTTGGCTCTGTTGGTCTGGATCTGTTGATCACCTTTCCTGGGGCTTCTTTGTGCTGCGTTGTCTCCTGCATGCTGCCCCCCACTATTCCTCTTGCCTGAGTTATGGTTTATAACCTGCTGCATCTCCTAATGAACACCTGGAACCTCCAAGTTGGGAAAAGAAGGAGCAACTCATGGTGCCTGGGGCAGCAGGATGGTGTGGCCCTGACTTGGCCCAAGATTCTTATGCCCCTCGAGGTGGTACCCCTGAGAAATGCCAGGGTCCGCATCACTCGTGGGATTAGCATGATTTTGCAGATGGTTAATTTTTTTAAGTTAGTCAATTAAAGACATAATTTTTCCATTGAAATGAATATGGATATCTTAAGGCAGTGCTAGACTGCAAAATTCATGTGAATGTTAAGTTAACAATGTATTTTTCAGGCAGACATGCAGGGAAAGACGTTCACTCTTGTCTTCTGTTACAGGTACTTTGGTGAAAGTACCTAGTTGATCCTGGCTCCTTGGCTAAGTTATTGAAATTTTCTGCAGAATGGGGATCGTTGGAGGATTCACTGGGATGTGCAGAAAACACTGAATGTGTGTTACCTGCCATCTCTTCCTGCTCCCCATTTCCCCACATCATACCCTGGAGGTATCCTGCTCCCTGTGTCACTGCTTCTGTGGCAGGAACTATGCCTGCCCGGTCCGCGTGTGCTGGTTATGCTGCTCCTGGGTGTCCTTGGACCTGCCCAAAGGGCAAATCCTGTGATCTCCTAGAATATTGAGGGTGCAGGACCAAGGAGTCCTTGGAGAGCAGCTGCAGCCTGGGTCATGGCATAGGGGTGGGTAGGATACACTTAGAGAAGAGGCAGGGGGTCCTCCTGGCCTGCTGCCTTCTCTCAGCATGCAGGTGCATAGTGGCGTCTACATACTGTGAGGGAGTGTGTGATCCCCAGGGAAACCCCACTGATGGAGCAGGACAGGACTAGCTTCTAGACACCCCCTCTCCTATATGACCAAACAGAGCACATCCTGCCCCGCATGGATGCCTCTGCCTCATCAAAGGTGGCAGGAGGACATTTGCCCCTCCAGCCTCTCATTCACTGTGCCCAGTTTCTGTTTCTGACCCCCTTTGAAGCTGCCTCTCTCCACAAGGGAGGAATGATATCTGAGCCGAAGGAGGATGACACATGCCATTCCAGTCTGCAGCCCCCTAATCTCTCTAAGACAAGATGTTCCAACAGGTGGGGATGATCCTTCTCTCTTAAGGCCTGCCTTGCATGAGGACAATTTGCTTCCTTCCTAATCTCTGGAAGGAGGTGGCAGAGTCAGACAGGCAGTGGCCTTAAGGAACATTTATTTCTGAGTGTACCAAGTGTGTCTGTGATGCTTCCCCAGAAGAGCCAGCTCAGTGTAACGGGGACAGAAACAAGCTTTGGAGTCAGAGAAATCTTGGTCTGGATGGGGCCTCAGCCCCTCACTAGCTTTGTAACATCAGGCAGATTACTTACATTACTGAGCCTTGGTTTTCTCATCTGTAAATGGAAGATGTTAATCGTAACTCACTCTTAGGGGTGAGGAGGAAGCAATATAATGTATGAAAAGTTCTTGCCATACAGTAGTAGCTCAATAAGTGATTCTCAACGTGTTTCAAGCCCAGCACTGGATTCAAGACAGTCCTTCTTAGGAGGCCTCAAATCACATTTGTTTTCTTTCTTTGTCTCCATTCGAAACACCCAACTTCCTCTTGCTGCTGCTCTTTTTTTAGGAGTCAAGAAAAAACAACCTAAGTAAACATTCTCCACTAAGGTGTGACTGAAAGATAGTCTCCTCATTCACTCAGAGGTGATTTCAACAGGGGAAACTTTAACTCAAAGGAATTTCTGTACATGAACGACGTCTCTTAGGTAGTAGGAGTGGATTCCTGTGGTCTCTGTGCGGTTCCTGGCTTTGCCCATATTCCCCCAAGTGAGGCCTCCAAGTACCCAGTCCCCAGCAGCCCTTAACTTCTAGCTGCAGTCATGTCTTCACTCCCTGTTAGGCTAAACCCTCATCTGATTCTTTGCTCCCGACTCACAAGACAATCTTGTGCTGTGTGCTGAGACAGCATGCTTATCTGTCCATCTTAGAGAACTTAGAAGCAATGTGTTTTAGCTTTTCAGGACAATTTCCATAAACTATTCTAGTTCTTAGAGGAAAATAAAGTAGTTAAATGAAAGACCAATCAACCAATGTTTAATTCTTGTTGAAATTAAAAGTTAACTGATGATATAACTGGTGGATCATCCAGATTTCTCCTAAACTGGAACGGCAAATGGGCCAGCTGTTATTGATTGGTAATGATTGCCTGGACTACTTGAGTGCTGAGAAAGAGTCTAAGGTTGTGCTTATTGAAGATGGAAAAGAGTATCATGCTTGATTAGTCATGTCTGCTAGAGGCACAGGAATGGAAGTGGCACCTCTGACTACATATTTGTCAGGCCTTTCTCCGACTCCCATCCCATCATTCCTCTGTTCGTTTGCTCTCCCACTTGACAGCAGTTGGGGAATTGAAAGTGTTTTCAAGCCAGGTTTACTCTGGTAAATGATTTAGCAGGGCTGAAGCAGGATGCCAACTTAAACTTGTTTTCCATGGTTATCCATAGATTTTATATTTATCCTATTCTTGGTGTGCATTCACATAATTAAGAGTTGCTATGAAGTCAGAGTTTTTTTATCTCAAGGCTCATAAACAGCATCAGTATTTGGTCCATTTGACAAAACTACTCGGAACATCTTAGCTTTTCATCTCTGAACAGCCATGAGCATGTGAACTGTAGGCAAGGAAATGAATTGCATTCATGAATCACTTGAGCAGCACAAAGCAAAGCTTAGAGCTACCTCTAATAGTCTTGCCTGTTATATCCCCTTTGCCTTTATTCTGAATGCCTATTTTCCAGATAGCCTAATGGATGAATCACACTATGTTCTGAGAGAGGCAGACAAACAGCCTGGAGAAAATGGGGCACTAACATGGGATTTCAGGTTATTCTTCTCCAAGGTTACTGTTAGAACCCATGTGAAAGCATTAAAGAGAAAGCTATTCTTTTTTTTTATTTTTTATGTTTTATTTTTTTGAGACAGAGTCTCATTCTGTCGCCCAACCTGGAGTGCAGTGGTGCAGTCTTGGCTCACTGCAAGCTCTGCCTCCCAGGTTCACGCCATTCTCCTGCCTCAGCCTCCGAATAGCTGGGACTACAGGTGCCTGCCACCAAGCTCAGCTAATTTTTTGTATTTTTAGTAGAGACAGGGTTTCACCGTGTTAGCCAGGATGGTCTTGATCTCCTGACCTTGTGATCCGCCTGCCTTGGCCTCCCAAAGTGCTGGGATTACAGGTGTGAGCCACCGCTCCTGGCCGAGAAAGCTATTCTTGAAAAATAAGATACCTGGTGTGTGGCACAGCTTACCATTGCCCATTTATCTCTCTCACTGGGAAATGAACCGCCTGGATGTTAGAAGTTGAAGGGCTAATTGTTCTTTCTAGAAGTTTTGCTTGTTATCTCCTATTCTTCTGTTAAGGTGGAAGGAGAGGTGAGTGGATCATCAGGTAAGTCCTTCTGAGAACTCAGAAGAAACCACTAGCCCCCACTCTGGCCTCCACTTTGTTCTTGCACTATTGGGGCATGTGGGGGTTGTCATCTGGTATCAAGCATTCTCCACTAGGGCACCTATAGGCAGATTGAGGTCACACTTTTTTTTTTGACAGTCTTCTGTGGAGTTACTTAGAAGATGTCTAAAATACGTAACAAATCTCAGACCTCTCTTTGAGCAATGACAGTAACATATTTAGAAAGTTTGAGGAAAGTGATTTTTTAAAAGTTCATCAATACTATGTAATACTACGATAAAACCAACAGCTCAATAATAGCAACAAAAGTCCCTGTCACCATTTGGTGTTGCCTCTTCTTTCCTGGCTGTACAATTTATAGAAGGGGGAGGAAGACTAGAATTTTAGTTTTAGGAATCCAATACATTTTTTAAAAGCTGGTTGTGTTGGAGGCTGGCTTGTAAGAACTCATATGCATCTTCCTCATTTGTGTTTTTCTTTGAGTTGCCAAATGTTAAGGGTGGGATTATTCAACTCATATGAGGCATGATTTCCTTTTTTCTATAACATTTCTGGGTAAGCAGATTTTGACTCAGTGCTACCAATCTGGGGTGTGTGCTCCCTTTTTCTGGTGGACTGGGGAAAGGTCTATCATAATCTCATGAAACAGCACCATGGTGAAGGAAGAAACAAGAAGAGGGTCTTTCTCAGTGATTCCAGATCAGTGGTGAGCTGGTGTTAAGAGCAGTGTTTCAAGTGAAAAACAGAAAGGGAAGGGAACATTTTCATTTTCTAATTTATGTTTTTCTTTGCTGGCCTTTGAGATGCCAGAATGATAAAAGATCAGAGGGGTCATCTGAGAGGTCGCAAAAAATAAAAATCACCTCTAAAAGAGAAGCAGCTTAATGTGCCATCCACAGGCACAGCTGTTTAATCGAGGGTGATTATTACACTGGGATGGACTAAAAGAATTAAAAGAATGTTGTGGCTGTGGTTTAAACAATGAGGGCTCTGGTAAGAAGAACGTCCTGGCCTCATTGGCAAACTGGGACTGCAACCTGAATGGAGTTATTGAAGAAATTGATAGCACAGTTTTCAGACACCTACCCCCTTCCCTCCACGCTGTGATTTTCCAGTTTCTTGCTCTGTGGCCAATTTTAGGGTAGATCCAAATTGCTTCTTCAGCTCCTAGCAACAATCTCAAATGCCACGAGAAGAGTTTTAATTTAATTTAGTGCAAGGCCACATTTAGTTGAGAATGTTTCTAATTTATTAGCTTAAAGTCTTATCACCATTTTTAAATCCATCACTTCTCTTCAAAGAATGATGAATTAAAACGTAGGTGAATTGTTCTTACTTTCCTTGAATGAAATACACTGAGAGCAGACAGTCTGATTGACACTGTCATATATGAACATCAGGGATGTAATTCTGAAGAGTACTGGCTTTGCAATAACTCTTTCCATTTATGGAGTGGCTCCTATGCTTAATGACTCTTTGAGAATTGATGATGGAGGAGCCAGCCCTGTATGTCCTTTCCTTACTATGTTATTATTGATAACATAATAAACCAATATGCTTTTTGTTTGTTTGTTTTGAGATGGAGGAGTCTTGCTCTGTCGCTCAGGCTGGAGTGCAGTGGCGCCCTCTCAGCTCACTGCAATCTTTGCCTCCTGGGTTCAAGCGATTCTCCTGCCTCAGTCTCCTGAGTAGCTGTGATTACAGGCGTGTGCCACCATGCCTGGCAAATTTTTGTATTTTTAGTAGAGATGGGGTTTTGCCATATTGGCCAGGCTGGTCTTGAACTCCTGACCTCAGGTGATCCGCTCACCTCTCCTCCCAAAGTGCTGGGATTACAGGTATGAGCCACCACGCCTGGCCTTATTTAATACTTTTGAAAGTGCTTCCCTAAACATCTCTTCCCTAGCAGAGGGCTAACAGTGTGAACTTCACGGCAGCAGGGACTATATTTGCTTTTACCCATGCTTGTATGTCCAGCCTAGGCAGAATGGCCAGCACATAACAAGGGCTCTGTAATATTATTTACTGAAAGAATGAGTGAATGAGTGAAAAAACATCATCTCTATGCTGCACATCTTCTGTTGTGCCACCACTTTTGTGTGGCTTGTCATCCCCTCTTAGCTGAATGACTGCCACAGCCTCCCATGTGTTCCCTCCACCAATCCATTCTCCTCTCCGCAGCCAGTCTGAGCTACTAAAATGTGAATCTGCATATGTCACCCCCTTCTGTTCAGTCTTACTTGCTTCCTGTTTCTCTGAGGTTAGTGACAAGGTCTCAGTGTGGCCAGCCCTACCTTACAATTTCACTCCTTGCATCCCACACTCCAGCCTCTGAACTAGTCACATTTCCCCACACCTGGTAGGCTTAGGCTTCCTCTGATCTTTGGGTCTCTGTAGATGTTGTTGCACCTTCACCCTGGAATCTCTTTTCCCCAGCTTAGTGGTCACCTCCTCTCTGAAGCCTTCCCTGATGACACAAGGCCGGGTTGGGTGCCCCTCCCATATGACCCTGTTGCTCCCACTGTGATGTCACTGTTTACTTTTCTTCTTCCTCTCTAGATTCCAAAGCTTCTTGAGCTTGGGGACTGTATCTTGATCAGTGCAGAATCCCTGCCACCTAATGCATTGCCTGGCCCACCATGGGCACTTGGAAAAATGTTTGTTGGGTGTGAAGAGGGCAATGTGGCATAGTTGAACTAGCATGGGATCTGGAGCCAGAAAGATCATCCCAGTGACTGGCAGTCACATTGGGCCATTCCCAAACTCTCCAAGCCCCAGTTTCTTTCTTAGGGAAACGGGGTGGAGGACATCACTTCACAACTCACCAGGTTGTTGTGAAAAATACAGTGAGATGACATAAGGAAAGCAGCACAGGGCCTGCTCCATAATGAGCTCCGGTACATTGTTCTTCCTTTCCTCAATCCCTTCTTCCCTTCCTTACTGGCCAGATAGGTAAAACCCTGGATCACAGGACTGGAATGCCAGTGTTACAGTCAAAGATTAAGTGGTTCTAAATCATCTAGAACTAGAATACCATTTGACCCAGCAATCCTATTACTGGGTATATACCCAATGGGGATGCTTTTTAAAAATACTCCTGGACCTTACTCTGTGGTTCTGGGACAGGGTCCAGTAATCTGTATGCTTTGTTTCAAGTTTCTAATGTGCAACCACAATTGGGAGCCTTTGACCTAGTCCAACTTCTGACCCAAAGCAGGAATCCTGGTTATGTAGCCTTTGCTGGAGCACATCAGGGATGGGCAGCTCGCTGCATTTTGAAGCTGTTTCTTGCTGGACAACTGCTCTAATAGAGACCTCTCCCTTATAGATTGTGCCCCATTCTGCTTCTATGAACACCCAGCCTTTAGATCGGGTTCTGCCTTCTAGAGACACATGCATTAATCCACACCATCTTCTACATAGTCATTTTTCAGATACTTGATGTTACTAGTACTATATCCCTTCAAAGGTTTTTCTTTTCCAGGCTAAGCATTCCTGTTCTTATAAACTAGAATTTGTTAACTGGCGCCTGCGGGCTACATCCGGTCCACAGATGTGTTTTGTTTGGCCTGTGGTGTTTGAAAAATATTGAATAAGTTGCCAACACTTGAAAATCAGGGCATTTCACTGAAACGTCTGGAGCTCTGGCATCTCTTGAAAACTCAAAAGATCTGGAGCCACAATTTCAGCTTTGGACAGGACATAAATTCTCCAGATTGTTGCAGCCTCCACCACTCTATACTTTTGTCTAGCCCCCCAACCTGAATCATCATGTCACATGTTTTTAGAGCCTTTGTTATTCTCATTATCTTTTCCTAGCTGTGATCCAAAGTGTCAATGGTCCCATCTTTAAAGAACATTTTTCTTTTTATGTTTACAAAAATGATAGTTAACAATAATAATAAACATAATATTACAGAAAATTTGGAAATTACAAAAAAAGAAAGTATATCTGCCAATAACCCTGTTTAGCATTTTTATAAATTTTCTTCTAGTCCTTGTTTTTCTGTGCATATTTTTACGCTATGAAGCTGAGATCAAACTGTACATAGTTTCATAGACTGCTTTTTTCCACATTTTCCACATCTCATTAAACTCCCTCAAAAGGTCAGTTTTAATTAGTAAAATATTCTGTTTTATGTATCATAGTTTTTTTTTTTATTGTGGCAAAATACACCTAACATGATATTTACCATTTTAACCATTTTAAAAGGTACATTCACAGTGTTGTGCAGCCATTATGACTAATTCCAGAACATTTTCACCACCCCAAAAGAAACTCTGTATCCATGAAGCAGTCTCTCCCCGTTCCCTCCCGCTCCCGATCCCTGGTAACTGCTGATTGGCTTTCTGTCTCTATGTGTGGCTATTTCATATAAATGGAATCATACAGCATGTGGCCTTTTATGTCTGGCTTCTTGCACTTAGCATAATGTTTCCAAGGTTCATCCATGTTGTAGCATCTAACATTATACGCTGTTCCTTTTCATGACTGAGTAATATTTTACTCTATGACTGTACCACATTTGGTTTATCCATTCATCAAATGATGCCAGTTGGTGGACACTTGGGTTGTTTTTACCTTTTGACTATTGTTAATAATACCGCTGTGGACATTTATGTACACGTTTTTGCTTCAACACCTATTTTCAGTTCTTTGGTATATACACATAGCAATGGAATTTCTGAATTTTATGGTAATTCTATGTTTAACTTATTGAGGAACTACCAAGCTAAATAGCTAAATAAAATTCCACAACAGCTGCACTATTATACATTCCAACCAGCAATGTTCCAATTTCTTCACATTCTTACCAACACCATTTTCTGGGTTTCGTTTGTTTTGTTTTAGCCATCTAGTGTGTGTGAAATGGTATCTCACACACACCAGAAATGGTGAAATAGTTCTTAGAGATTTATATTCTCTAAAGACTGATGTTAAGCATCTTTTCATGTGCTTTTTGGCCATTTGTATATCTCTTTTGGTTTTATGTATTATAATTTGCTTAATCATTTCCCTAGCTTTGACACTGGTTCCCTTTTAATTTTTTCCTGTCATAAATAGTGTTGCTATGAACATCTTTATACAAAAATTGTCTGTGTATCTCATTATTTCTATAGGACAGCCTCCCTGAAGAGGGACGATGGGGTCAAAGGAGTAGGATTTCAAAGGTGTTGATATGAAGAATCAGATTCAGTGCTGCATGTGTGTTGAAGCTGTATGAACCACCTGGAGGGCCTTTGCAAGCACTTGTGCTAGGATTTGCATCCTTGATACTACATCAGGCTTATTGGGGTGGGACCTAGTTTCCCAGGGGATTTTGATATGCAATCCAGCCAAAAAACAGCAGCCGAATTTCTTCTACGTCCATTTAGGTCTTAAAAAAAAAAAAAGGCCAGGCATGGTGGCTCACACCTGTAATCCCAGCACTTTAGGAGGCCACGGCGGGTGGATCACTTGAGCCCAGGAGTTCAAGACCAGCCTGGCCAACATGGCGAGACCCCCTCTCTACAAATTTTTTTTAAAAAATTAGCTGGGTGTGGTGGTGCACACCTGTAGTCCAAGCTACTTGGGAGGCTGATGGGGGAGGATCACCTGACCCCAGGGAAGTCAAGGTTGCAGTGAACTGTGATTATGCCACTGTACTCCAGCCTGGGGGACACAGCGAGACCGTCTCAAAACAAACAAAAAACAAAAAAGAGCCTGTAAGATCTGCACAAAATTGTCCACTACTCTGACCAGTTCTGAGCAGCTTGGTCCTGCTACTTCCCCTGCTGTGTGCAACATGCTTGGTTGTCTAGCTGTTCTGGCAGAGTGTTATTATAGTCACCTAGACCACCCCTTATTGGTTTTTTTTTTCCCATCTAAAATCTCATCTTTTTCCTTGTTCTTGGAGGAGTCGATCATTTGGGACCTATCATTTCTGGTAAGAAAACAGAGGTTTCTGTCCGCTCTGTGACTTGCCCTCCATTATATAACTCCTACTGATCAAGGGTAGACCAGGACTCCTGGCACATCAGTTAATTTCTTTCAACTCCCCTCAATGGCCTTGTTTCATCATTTTTGATTGGTCACAATTCAAGAAGCAAAAAGTTGCTGCACAGTGCCAAATGTACCAAGTACTCTAAAAGCAAAAGCAAGCCTCTGCGTGCCCGGGCAGGCCGCTGCTGTCACAGGCCACCTGCCTTTTGCCAAGTCCACTTCTATCGCTGGGTGGACGGAGGGGCAGCCAAAAGTTATCCTTTGTCAGGACAATCAACCATGATCTCAAAAGAACTGTGATCATATTGTGTGTTTTAAACCCCTGGAATGTTACACGGTGATGAGGTAACAATGGCTATGAATGTTCTTACAAGTGGGAGCTGAGCATTGGTTACACAAGGACACAAAGATGGGAATAGTAAACACTGTGAATCCCAAAAGGGGGCAGGGTGGGAGGAGGGCAAGAGTCGAAAAACTACCTATGGGGCACTATGTTCACTACTTGGGCGACGGGATCATTAGAAGCCCAAACCTTAGCATCACACAATACACCTGTGTAACAAACCTGCACGTGTCTCCCCTGCATCTAAAATAAAAACACAAAACACAAAAACAAAAATATAAACACAACAACTCTGAGTTTTGACATAAGGTGTGCAGTGCAGATTCCAAAATCTAAATTTAACATGCAACAACACTCACGGGGTCTACATCATTCAGAGCTAATGTCAGGGGGATTGTTGGTGAGGAGAGGAGGGTGTGGATACCAAAAAAGGAACCAACCTCAGTTATGTCAGTTGGGCCACAGGAGGGCAAAGGACCCTACCTCCTTGATGCCTTGTCTCAGACCTCAGTTGCCTTTGTGGTTGCCTGGTGCCACGGAGGCCATAGGCATTCAAAATTCAGCTAAATAAAAACACACAGCAAATTAAGTTTTATTTAAACTCAGTAACACTCTCCTTGTTAAAAACTCAGTAACTCACTCCCTTATTTTCTGTAATATGACTATCAAGATTATGTCTTCACACGTGTCCTTCACATGAACATCCTGGGAGTGCATCTTGTTTTCCTAATGTTTAAAAAACACGCTGCAAGCTAGTTTTAAGCTGGGAGGGGTAGTGAAAAAGAGAGAATCATGGACTTCTCTGTGGCACCACCTCTCAGTTAAAAATTACACATGCCTTTTTAATCTCTAGTCTTTGAGACTAAAAGCACATTAATTTACTCATGACTAATTCATTTTCAGAACTTTTCCATAGAGCTACTTATATTCAGTCTCAAGGCATTATATATATCAGGACATACACTCAGCTTTCAAATCGTATTTAGCAAATGATAAAATTTAAAACTCGTTATTAAATATTTTCATTTAAATGGATTTGGAGAAGTTGCAAACATATTATTGCAACATAGAGTGAAAGACCAACACAGTAATGACTATCAATGTCAACATTTTATCAGTTTTTGATTATCAAAAGAACTGAGATCTTTTTTGTTGCTAAATTCCAGTCACTTCATTATGACTTTCTTTCATGTTATTCATATTATTTTCCAGATGGGCAGGAGCAGCTTAAATGACTACTGTTGTTTGAAGGACGCAGCAAACATTATATGTGTTTTGGCAGGGGGCAGGGTAGGGCATGAGAAGGACAGGGAGGGAAGAGATTTAGAGGTATTTTCAAGCTCGCGCTGTCTGGAAGTAGTGCATTTTAAATCAGTGTTAGTGTGATGTTCTGCGGCAGCCAAGCTTGGGAATTTTTTATATCTTTAAGCAGAGGCTGGTGGGTGGTGGTGGTGGTGGGAGGAGTATGAGAAGACGGTGTTTAGAAATGCTGTAACTTGGAGAAGGAACTGCTTATTGTCACTCTGCTGAACATATACATGTCTAAAGTCAGTGCTGTGCCCTGGCTCATTTGTCATTCCAAAATACATTTTTTTTCCCTCCCTCGATCTAAACCATGTTCAGGCCTTGTTCAAGTCCTGCCTCCTCCAGAAACACCACTCTGACTTCTTAGCCTTTCATGCTTCCCCTTTTCTGAATCAGAGAAGGCTCCTAGAATATTATGGCTAAAGGGGCCTCCAGATTACCTCTCCAATCTGTCATTGTGCAGAAGGACAACTTGGCATCCATTTGCATGAGGTCTGTAGAACATGGTTCAGTACTGTCTTACACAGTTTAAGTGTTTTGTGTGGGTTAGGCTTATTTCCCCAGCTATATTTGGCACTCTTTTAGGAAAGAACTATGTCACACATTTCTTTTGTATATTTCATAAAAATAGCATATTGTAGGTACTCAGAAAATGCTTTTGGCTCTGGTAGCACTTCTCTGCACAATGTGGATAAGCACTGGTAGAGGCTTGTTTGTTGTGGTACAAACTAGAAACAAACCAAATGCCCATTCAAAGGGGAATAATTGAATATGTTATGGTATATCCATACAATGGAATAGTATTATATAGAGTTAAGAGAAATGATTTAATTCTGTAGCTATTGACCCGGGGGATGTCCTCAGTACATCATTATTCTTGCAAATTGTAAGAGAAGGAAATAAGTCAGGCCTGGTGGTATGCATAGACTACTTGGATTACAGATCCTTGGGTGGGAGGATCACTTGAGCCCAAGAATTTGAAACCACTCTGGGCAACGTAGCAAGACCCGCATCTCAAAAAAAAGTGTGTGTGGGGAAATAGTAAAATCCCATTTTGTGATGATAAATAATGACAATCTCATATATCTGTATCTGTACCTACCAATCAGAACACGGGCTGTTCACATTTGTGGTAGGAAAGGTTATTAAGTTTTTTCTTTATCTGTTTTTGTATTGTTGCAACAGGAAACCTACTAAGATTAAAACCCAGCAAACATAAGAAAGGTAAAATGCATAGGGGTTTTGATGCATTAGGTGTTTCCCATAGTACTTCCTATTTTTCAAACTTCGTGTGATTAAAAAAGTAAGTTTTATCCCTGACTAAATTTCAGTGTGGAAATAAAGAAATAAAGAAAGCATGTACTTGGCTTAGGTATACTTGTTTTGTTCTTTCAGCTCGTTACGTAAAGATACTTTTTTTTTTTTTCTTCTCATGACAGGAAGATAAGCTTTCTTCTTACCAAAACCTAAACTGTGAAGGCAGCACCCAAACTAAAAGCCTCGAGGCTCTGGTTTCTGTGGTGGAGTGGGGAGAGAAGCAGCAGGTTGTACAGATGTAGGATGCTAACTGACTTCAGAACTTCCGGTCTCAGAGCTAACCAGGCTCGGTAAGCCGCTGGAGAGAAGGAGCATGCATAGGTGGAAGAGCAAAGAAACCCAGCGCTGCAGAACTTCCGGTGCTCCTCCGCCGATGTAGGGCTGGCGTTGAGCCCTGTATCTTGTGGAGGAAGTTCGTCAGAGTCTTAGGCAGCCACTCCTGAGGAGGCTAGCCCTTGTTATGTTAAAGGTGGAGACAGATTTACACTTTATTTTTATTTTTCGAGATGGAGTCTTGCTCTGCCGCCCAGGCTGGAGTGCAGTAGCACGATCTCAGTTCACTGCAACCTCCACCTCCCGGGCTCAAGTGATTTGCCTGCTTCAGCCTCCCGAGTAGCTGGGATTACAGGGGCATGCCGCCATGCCTGGCTAATTTTTTGTATTTTTAGTAGAGATGAGGTTTCACCATGTTGGCCAGGCTGGTCTTGAACCCCACCTCAAGTGATCCACCTGCCTCGGCCTCCCAAAGTGGTGGGATTACAGGCGTGAACCACCATGCCCGGCCAAATTTACCTTCTAGATACACGTATTACCACCAGAAGAATGCTTCCTGTAACAACTGAGTGGTACTCCATCCCCAGAGCCCTTTGTGCAGACTATTATTGCAGTTTCCTAACTCATTATGACACTCCAGTCTTTTCCTCTAGGTCATCATACAGTCCATTTCCAGAGTGATTGTTCTAAAGCACAAATCTTAGGTCACTCCCCTGCTCAAAAACCACCCACTGCTCCCCCAGTTCTACAGAAGAGAGCTCAAATTTCTTAGCTTGGTATTCAAGACCTTCCATGATAGGATACCTGTCTACTAAGCTTACCTCACTTCTCCCCTGCTCCAGCCAAATGAAACTGTTCCCTGTGTATGTTCAGGCTCCCCAGCTTCTGCTCACAGCCTTCTGAATATGAAGAAGGGACAGTCCCTTACCATTCCATCCATCACTACCTGTTTAAATCCCCCGCAGTCTTCAATATTCATTGCAGAGGCTGCATCTTTCAGGAGGCCAGGTATAATTTCTCTCCCTTCTCCATGCACTTATTCTGCAGCATGTGGCTTACATTCCAGCTGTGTGTATTTGCATACTTCCTGTTACACCTTGGTAACCTCATCAAGGGAGAGACTGACTCTGACATTCCAGTGTCTGAATTTCTTTCTTTTTCTTTTATTTTCTTTCTTTCTTTTTCTTTCTTTTTTTTTGAGACAGGATTTCACTCTGTCACCCAGGCTGGAGTACAATGGTGTGAGCATGGCTCACTGCAGCCTCAATTTCCTGGGCTCAGTTGATTCTCCCACCTCAGCCTCCAGAGTAGCTGGGACTACAGGTGTGCACCACCATGCCCAGATGATTTTTGCATTTTCAGTGGAGATGGGGTTTCACCATGTTGTCTAGGCTGGTCTCGAACTCCTGGACTCAAGTGATCCACCTGCCTTGGCCTCCCAAAGTGTTGGGATTACAGGCATGAGCCACTGTGCCTGGCCTCCAGTGTCTGAATTATTTATTTATTATTACACTTCAAGTTCTAGGGTACATGTGCACAACATGCAGGTTTGTTACATATGTATACATGTGCCATGTTGGTGTGTTACACCCATTGACTCGTCATTTACATTAGGTATATCTCCTAATGCTATCCCTCCCACTTCCCCCCACACCACAACAGGCCCCGGTGTGTGATGTTCCCCTTCCTGTGTCCAAGTGTTCTCATTGTTCAATTCCCACCTATGAATGAGAACACGTGGTGTTTGGTTTTCTGTCCTTGCGATAGTTTGCTGAGAATGATGGTTTCCAGCTTCATCCAGGTCCCTACAAAGCACATGAACTCATCCTTTTTTATGGCTGCATAGTATTCCATGGTGTATATGTGCCACATTTTCTTAATCCAGTCTATCATTCATGGACATTTGGGTTGGTTCCAAGTCTTTGCTATTGTGAATAGTACCGCAATAAACATACGTGTGCATGTGTCTTTATAGCAGCATGATTTATAATCTTTTGGTTATATACCCAGTAATGGGATGGCTGGGTCAAATGGTATTTCTAGTTCTAGATCCTTGAGGAGTTGCCCAGTGTCTGAATTTCTTATGCTCAGTAAATGTCTTATGCTTAATACATCTTTGTTGAATTGAATGTTGTTTTCTGAAATGTACCAGATTAAGTTTTAGAAAACATATCTTTTATCCCTTGTTGGAGGGGGTAGTGTGTAAAGAAATAAAGGAGCTATGTATTGGGTTGGTGTCTCTGAAAGGAAATATGATATGACTGTTCTTTTTTTTTTTGCAGACTTTCTCATTTTCCCATTTTATATTATCGAATGTTTTTCAGTCTCTCAGGCTCCTCTCTCTTCCTGCTGCCTTATCCTTTCCCTTTGACATCTGTCACTGGATGTCCTTGCCATGATTTTGGGTGGGGAAATGAGAAGATGCTTCCTGGAAGACTACACTGAAGGGATTCTCTAATAGATTTTCATTCCATGTGAATTTCTGGCTGGGAGGGGAGTAGGGGACCCTCCATCATCTGAGGCAGAAGCTAATTCAGATCCTGGTCAACCCACTGCCTTACATTTTAGAACGGTTGCTGTAACAAGTTGCCTTAGGAAAAAAAAAAATTGACAATGGCCAGAATGGCCAGGGCCACGAAGGTGACTCAGTTTTGCACATGTCGCTAGTCCCTCATCTGTGGAGTGGTGGTGAGAGTTTAACTGCTCCCTGTCTTTCCAAGAATGCACGTGGAATTCAAAGAAAAGAACAGTAGAAGGGAAGGAGAGGGTTTAAAGGAAAATTGTCATGGGCTTTGGAAAGGCCTGATTGTGTGAAAATTGCTTGCTGGTGTTTGGAAAGAACCCAGGTGCTAACAGATTTTAGACAAACCCAATCTGGAGTTGCCTGAATCATGAATGATTTAATGTGACTTAGTTAATCCATATATCTTGTATACAGTAGTTCTAGCCTCCTCAAATATAGCAAGAGATTGCCACCTTTCTGAGAATACCTTTCATTTCCACATGCTGATTTTGTTGTTGTTTTTAAAGAACACTTGAATTGCTTTATTTAGCTTCCAATTTGTGAGATTCTCAAAAATTAAAATTATGACTACAAGAAGATATTTCTGTAGTTATGGATCATTTTCTGCTATTTTTAAATAAAGAATACTTTTTTATTGTTGTCTTTTTTTTTTTATAAGTGATGCACATACCGGCTGCACCCTAAAACTGAACTGCTGTCTCTGTTTGAACAGACAAATACATTATACTGAATATGCCTACAACCCTGAAAATCATCTTCTGGCCATTTTTCTTTTTTCCCCACAAAGCTCACTAAAGTGGTTTATATTGATTAACATTATTAAATTCACCTCTCATGTTTGAAACTACATGAATTCAATATGCAATAAGATACAGTTATACAAAGAATGTAACCCAAGCCAAGATGAGAAATAAAACCGCTATACCAATTTTTCAAAACAGGAAACTGTTGCAGAATTATATATAGTTGTCCTTTTAGTTTCACTAAAATTACACGGATTTAAATATTCTGTATGAACTAACCTCCTGGATCCATTGTCCTTTTGCCCAAATTAGCTTTCTTTAAAAGTTAACTCCCCAACCACAATTTAATTATCTTAGCTAAAGTTTAGGTTTGATCTCAAGCCATTTGAAACTAGACAGAGTGAAAAAAGCTGTGGGTAGTTGGCAGCAGATCCTGATAGAAATATGGCACTTGGCAAAGGCTGTCTGCCTTGTTTTGATTTGCCTTTCTCTTTATGGATGTGGCCTATTTTTGAAATGTTATGATTTAAATTCAGCGATCAAGTGACAAGTCTGACAAAACAGAGCTTACATCCGCAGAGGTTCTGTGGGGGAAAAAATGGAAGTGTTCCAGAACTAAAGGAAGTAACCTCAGTTTCACCTGGAAACATTAGTGTTTCAGAGGCAAGGGATTTGGGCTATATATAAAGAGTGAAGGAAAGTGGCCAAGATGCTGGGCCAAAATTGCATCCAGGAATAGAGCAGACATCAAAGAACCAAAAACTGTATCTGCTGTTTTCACCGTATCCCTGTAAGTAGCACCTGGGGAGACTGTGATTAAAAAAAGATGGGAAAGTTCTTCCCTGTGATGGCTTGGATTGTAGCAACAACCTTCTAACTGGGTCTCTAACTCCAATCTCTTCTCCAATACTCAGTGTACACTTTGGCCAGATTAAATGTTTGGGAAAAGTCTATTCCTTTCTCTTGCTCAAGACCCCCATTCCTGTTTGTCCATAAGATTAGGTAAAGTCTGGGTACAGTGTCTCATGACTGTAATCCCAGCTCTCTGGGAGGCTGAGGCAGAAGAATTGCTTGAGGCCAGGGGTTCAAGACCAACCTGGGAAACATAGCAAAACCCTGTCTCCACAAAAAAAAAAAAAAAAAAAAAAAATTTAAAAATTCGCCAAGTATAACAGTAGCCTATACCTGTAGTCTGAACTACTTGGGAGGCTGAGGCGGGAGCATTGCTTGAGTCCAAGAGTTTGAGGTGGTAATGAGCTATGATCGCACCAAAAAGATTAGGTTAAAGCTCCTTATGCTGATGTGATGCTCCCCCGACCCAGTTATTCGTTTTTCTAACTTCATTTTCTATTATTTTCCAACATGAAAGATTTACTCTCCAGTCCCCAGTCTCATCCTTCAAAATTTTGCTTAGTGACTACCTTCTTCATTTTTGTAACTCAGACCCATGCTGAGCCCCCTCAACTTTGAAAGACTGTAGCCCTTTGTTTTCTGTCTTTTGGTAAGATTATTTTATTGTTAGCTATTTTGTTGCAAGGAACTATATCTATATCTATCTATCTATATATTCATTTGGCCACTATTTGTGTAAATATGTATGTGTATATATATATAGAGAGAATGTATCTCATATATGGCAGCTTTTTCCTTAGTGTATAATATTTCTCCATAGGGGGTATATTGAAACTGAAGCCGAATTCTGATCATGAATTTTATATACATATTACATGTGAGAGAAAGTACTGAGTTGCAAGAATCAAGAAAACTAAGTTCTAGTCTCAACTTTGTCACTAACAGACAAATTGTTAGACTTTGTCACAGCTCCAAACAGGGAATTCATTTCCTTTATGTCCATCAGGAGATCCAGAAGAAAGGTGTAACTACATGTGTTTATGATAACCTTAAGTAGTGAAATTGCAATCTCAGGTCCCATCAAGCAGGCATGAATATTTGCAGTTACCTTTTGATTAGTCAACAAGAAATGATGTATTAGTTCAGTGAGTTATTGTCTTTATAGATTCGACTTCTGAGTACAGAGAGACTGTGACATTTTTGAGGTTGCTCAGTGTAACAAAGGCCAAGTCATGCTCAGTTTAATTTTTGTTCCTGAGCCTGTAAAAGCTTCTTTCCCACTATGATGGGCCCCTCTGCTTTAGAGGTGGTGTTGAGTGGGTTATAATCCTAACTCAATTTATTTACTCTGTAATATTTTAGGAAATCTTTCAAGATCCCTCGTTTTTCCTTTTTTAGGATGCACATAAATGTACTTGTCTATTAAGGTTTTTGAGCTTGTTAACTCAAGGTAAACAACCATCCCTATTTTCATTGCATGCACATCAGGCATCTGGCCCCATGCTGGGGATGTTGCATGTTTTATGTTATTTTTTAAACAAATCTATAATGGCTATTGTAACCCCATCTTAGAGATGAGAAAACTGAAATGGAAATGGCTTGGATTTAATTGTAGGTCAGTCTGATACCATAGCATTAATCTTTCTGCTGTGGAAAAAAAGGAGGTCAATAAAAATTAACATTGCCTCCAGATTTCAATTTAACTGATACTGTTATTTCATCATTTCCTTTGGCCTAACTTTTTGTGTGTAACTGGTAACAAAGTTGAATTTCATTTTACTTTGGGTTGGCCATTGGGTGAGGGTGATAACTAGTGGTATTAAAGAGCAGAGAAACACCCAAAGAGAATCTCAGGAAAGGAAGGAGCAACAAAGGATTAAATGTTCCAGAAATTGGGTAATTGGGGTAGTTGGTCCTTGAGTAACTCTTTCATAGTCAGTACCCATGTGTTATTTTCACTGGGAAAAGATTAGATAATACATTAATTTTCTCCATTTTCTAATTAGATGTAGTTCTTTTTTTATAATGTTAAATGTAAAGTTAACAAATATGCTACTTAGAGGGAGGGTATGACTATTACATGGAATTTTATGTTTTTTCTGTTTTTAATAGTAATGGAAAATATTATATGTATTTACTCTGCAGCATAGCCTGTAGGAGACATTTTCAGATGTGCAGTCCTGCCTTGCTCCCTGATTTTTTAAAAAATGTATTTATAAGGACTCAGTGTATTTTTTATTGTTCTTATGGTACTTAAGAGGAACAGATTTTGATTTTATGATAATCATTATCTTTCTGGGATGGAGTGAACTTCTCAAGTAAAGGGTGGTCTATATTCAGGAAGAACTCAATGAAATCCTTGCAGCAGATCACACAGCAGAACTCACATGAATTGAGTTAGCAGGTTTTGTTCATTAAATCTAGTGACTTGAACAAATTTTTATTATCCTTTCGCAAAAGTGCAAGCACTGCCTCCTACAAAAAACAGTTGTTACCTAATGAAGTGTTTCAGCTTGTTCATATAAGTTGATGGCTTCATATGGCTAGATTATTGCTGTATCAGCTATCAGCTACTAATAACACACTCCCATCTTACTTTAATGACATATGTACTCAGAATGCTCAAGGAGGGACAGATGTTTAAGAATATCAATTTTTGCTTCTTGGCTATTGATTCCCAACACCCATTTCTGATTGGAATGCAAAATGTTTTTCTTTTAGACTTGGAGTCTTTATTTTTCCAATCTAATCAGAAAAAGACAAGCAACACACCAGGATCTGGAATGAAATGCGGGAGCATCCCTGGATGCTGCTTGGGCTTATTACCATTGACTGTAGTTACCAATGCTCCATGACAGCCCTCTGTCACTCTGCCTATCTTCCAAAGCCAATTCATTAGTACAGAGCATGCAACTCTGACAAAGGGAAAGTGCGATACACTCTACAGTGGTTTTAGCAAAAATCAACATGGTGGTTTGATTAGGGGATTTTGCGGAATGTGGGAGGGCATTGATGACTTCATAGCCGGATGGAGTGGATACTCTAAACTAGCTTGGCTCTCTTTGTAGAACCCATGATGGGCTTCATTCTTAAATGGAGGGTGCGTCTGATGACATTAGTAGCATATTTTTTTTTAGTGGAATTGACATAGTAATTCAATTGGATTTTACAAATGATGAAAATGATACCTTAGCACCTAGGTTTTAGATAGTTTTATTCTTATTTCCTAAAACCTGAACCCTCAGGGGTCAATAGGAAATTTTCTGTTTGGTGTTTTTTTGTTTGTTTGTTTTAGTATGTGCATGGTGTGCATGTTTACTTATGACTAAGAACTCTTTCTGAAGCTTGAGTTCTTTTACGTTTTTAATAAAGTGGATTTTTCAACTATCTAACTTCCTTAATTTACACACCCTGAACCTTTGCCTTTATCTCCCAGGTAACAAATTACCATCTTGCTCCCCCTAGTGGAATTTTGACTCTACTTCAAAGTTTGAGAATAACTATCCTTAGTGCATATTTGATTTAGCATTTTATTTTTGGAAGTCTGGTATTTTCCCAGTTTGTTTTCAGGGTGATAATAAAAACAGAATATTTTATTGGATGTGCCAATAGGGGATGTGGGTAGAGAAAGTGGCTTTTGACTGATTAGCTTTCCGTTCCAAGGGTTAGCAAGGTCAGCTACAAAATTTATAAGATCAAGGGGCCTTTCTGTTCCACATTTCTATCTTAGAGGGGTCAAGTGTCATCAGCTTGGCAGATATTCACTTCTAGAAGGCGGCTGATAACACTCCTGGAAAGGTGGTAAAGGGCTAGTTGTTGGTGATTCTTAAGGCAAGGACAGGTCCCATCTGAACAACAAATCCCACTTGTGCCTTCGGTAAATTTGGCCCAGGAAGTGTCCTTCTGTCTTCTGAATCTACCAGAGGGACTGCACCAATATATGCAGCACTGACAATCATTTTGCAGCTGCTAAGCATGCTAACAAAATTCTAGCAATTGAAGCTGAAAAGACTGCATACCTCTCTTAAGAATTTAAACTTCTTTAGGGGATGATGATCAATGATTTCATGGTATCTGAATCTCCTTTTTTCCTACCGCTATTTGTTTTTCTCAATTTTGACCCTTGTTACAATTTTGTGTTTATTCAACTCTGTACCCTACTGTACACAAAGCACTTGTGTTATATATGCTAGTGCTAAAATGTGTGAAACTTTAAAAGGAAGTATCTGTATCTGCCAAGGCTTGGGACTCTGCTCTTGTGCAGGTGGGACTTTGCTTCTAAGCCTTATTTAAATTAAGGCAAAAGCTGCAAAAGTTATAATGGTTGCAAAATTAATGAACAACAGAGTATGTGTCCTTGATACTTATGAGCAAGAATATTGTCATTAGAATATTCTCTGCCTTAAAAATCATGTAATAGAGATAGTATTTAGATATATCTTTTCCTCAATATTTTTCTTAAGTTAAGTGTTTACCTAGGGAAAAATAAAACAGCAGGATCGCATTAAAATTCCAACAAAAGGGAGTGCCAAAGTGTTCTCTGGGAATGTTTTTGGGAGTGTGGAGAGAAAAAACAAGTAAGCAGTCATAATATTTAAAAAATAAATATTACTTACTCAAGAATCATGGTAATTTAGTTCAATAATTATATCCATACAAACCCACAGCTTCAGTTGAAGCAAAGCACGTTATCTGTGAAATTCTAGTTTGAAATCCCGTGATGCTTAGATTCATAATTGTGAAGGCGATGTCACAGTAGCCACATGGCACAGCTGAGGCTAGAGATGTCCATATGGCAAGACTTTGGGATGTGGAGAACAGCTGCTTTTCTATTCCATGGGGAGTGGAAGGGGTTTGTATATGAATCAACACGTGTCTCTATGCATGCATGCCTGAGTATAGATAGGTATGCATATGTACCTAGGAGCATATGTATGCATATATGTGACTTCAGTATTGGAAGAGTTGTAATGATAGCTCAGCCTGTTCTTCCTAATGGTTCCTGGGGAGTCTGTGCCTTGACAGTTCTCTATAGAGTAGCTTTTAGCAGCAATAGTCCCAGAGGCACCACTCCCTGCTGAGGGACGGTGCTGGCGCCCTTCTCTGGAAGCTTTGTTGGGGTGCCTCTCCTTGGTAACATTCCAGCCATAGCTTGGAATGCTTCCCTTTCTTCAGAAGTGTGAGGACTGAGTGAATGCAACAGAATGTACGTATTCCATACACTCGCGATTGGGAGACTTTGCTCACCTCATTATGTTCCCGTAAAATGACTTAAGTAGTGGTGCATTAACTACTGGGTTGGGTTTGTTCCCTGGAATCTTAACTGCTCAGCTGTTGATTGACCACTCCTGATTTAACACGAAAGTCTTGTCAGACACTGCCTCTACTTATCGTTCTCTGGTTGTGGAGGTTTGTTGTTTGTTTTCTCGTAAGGTCCAAAAAGGCAGAAATGCACACATGAGCATTTGGCCATGAGCACAGCAGATGGAGAATTATGGAGCAGATAAACAAGAGTCAATATTTTTTTGTTGAAACCCTGAATTTGTGTCTGGCTCTGTGTCTTGTGTGAAATGTGGTCCTTGCCACGGGGCAGATGTAACCCGAACAGAGACTTGGTTAGCAGGTAGTTGGGGGAGTGTGGAAGGATCTGCTTGTCTTTAGGCAGAGCAAGTAGCTAAGACTGAACTAGCAGTAAAGTTGTACTCTTTTCAAGATGTCTTTCCTGCTACTTAATTGTTGGCAATTTTAGAAACTATCCATACACCTTGTCAAGAGGCAGAATTGAGAGGGTATTTTGGAGAAAGAAAAAAAGATATATGTGTTCATTCGCTGGGAATTTTTATGGCAGAGGAGAAACCCATGGACAAATTCCTGGCATATTGAAATATCCATTCTGCAATCTGACATTTTTACATAGTGTTTCCTCAAGGAATCTTACTCTGTCTTACTGATAGTACTTATATTGGTCCCCCAAACTAGCAATAAACAGCAACATAACCTGTAAGAAAGCCAACAGGAGGATAAAAAGAGAAAAGAGGGTTTATGGGGAAAACGACAACTCACATTCCCAACAGCATATCACAGGGAGAGGTCAAGGTATGTGACGCTAGTGATTTCACCTAAGACCAGTGTTTGCCACCAGTTCCTAAGAATTGATGGGTTCTTGTTAGAATCTAGATTTGCAGGTCCCCACCCTAGATGTATTAAATCCTTAGGAAAGGGATCTGGGAATATTGTTTTAATAGGCATCTCCGGTGATTCTTATGGTCAGACACGTTGGGGAAACTGCTGTCATCTAATTGACTACTAGGACTAATGTATTTCTAGAAGTTTGAGTGAAGGCGTGTGTGTGTGTGTGCGCCCACATGCATGTGTGTGTGCATAATTACCAAGGATTTTAAGGTTAAAAGAAAATTATCAACTACATCTTGTCATCGTGAAACATTTCTTAATGAACACATCTATGTAGGGTTGTCTGGTTACAGGAGATTTTCTCATGAACTACCTCATTTGATCCTAATAACAATCCCATGAGGAGGTTGGGCAGCGATCATCATGCTCACCCCCAAGTTGCAAGTAGAAATGGGCTTTGCATGTGGCTGGCAAGTGTGAGACTGGCTTTGAATAGGATTTTTTTGCCAAACGGGCAAGCCCAACATCAACTCCAAAGCCTGCCACTGTTCCTCTTTTACCTTACACTCTGGTCACTAACATATCAGGTTCTATGCACATCCACACCTTTGCACACCTGTGCTCCCTCTGTCTTCCTTCCCTGTCAGCAACTCATACTTATTCATTAAGGTGCCTTCCTTAAGCTTTTTTGGATACACACTTGTCTTCTTTACCCAGCCTCCTACCCAAGCGGAGCTAGCTGTTCTTTTGGCTGTGTTTACATCACTGTGTTTGCTTCTACTGCATGTTGGGGTCTTGTTTAATGTAGATGAGTTCAATAGTAAGAGCTTGGTAACATCCCCCTCTTCTTCCTTGACCTGCCATCATGCCACTTACTTTTAATAAGCAGTAGATGTAATCATGTTTAAGATAGTACTTGTTGGCTAAAACTGTGGGAGGCATTTGGGAATGATTTCAAGGGTTTTCCAAATATTGACACAAAAGTGTTCTGGTGGCCAGAAACATGGCCATTAGCATCCTTTAGGAATGGGATTATTTGAGGATAACAAGGAACATTGTCTAAAAGAAGTAGAGGAATCACAGGGAACTGTTTTAGTTTGCTCGGGCTCCCATAACAAAATACTATGGACTGGGTGGCTTAAACAACAGAAATTTTTGTTCTCCCAGTTCTGGAGGCTGGAAGTCCAAGATCAGGGTTAGTTTCTGGTGAGGCCTGTCTTCCTGGCTTACAAACAGCCACCTTCTCACTGTGTCTTCACATGGCCTTTCCTCCTGTGTGAGAGAGAAGAAGAGAGAGGGAGAGGTGAGAGGGGGAGAGAGAGAGAGAGAGAACGAGAACGTGAGCTCTGATGTCTCTTCCTCTTCTTATAAGGACACCAGTCCTATCAGATCAGGGCCACACCCTTATGACCTCATTTAATCTGAATTATCTCCTTAAATGCCCTGTCTCCAAATACAGTCACGTTGGGGATTAGGGCTTGCAACATATGAATTTTGGTGGGGATACGATTCAATTCATAACACGGATTGTATACACAAAACCACAGATTTGTTAGTTTCCTTGTCAGGGATTTAAGGGCCTATCAAAGTTTCAATGATGGGTGATGTTCATGGTACATTCACTTTAGTTCATAGTTCAGGTTAGAGACTATCTGGCCTGGCTTTCAGATGGTATAATAATTATTTCTTTATGTAAATATCTCTCCCACTGGACTTCTCGTAAGGGTTCATCTGAGTCTTATTCATCTTTGTCCGCCAACTGATAATGGTTGAATAAACTTTTAAGGAACAGATCTTCTCACCATCTGCATCTGTATGTGATCAGATGTATTAATTTTAGTTCTGATTCCCATTCTCTTGTGTTTGCAGCCACCATTGGTCCAGGCAATCTTCAGCGGTGATCCAGAGGAGATCCGGATGCTCATCCATAAAACTGAAGATGTGAATACTCTGGTAAGAGATGCTGTGGTTTTGCCACTCAGGCCCCGTTATCCTGGAGCAGGAAAGGGCTCTTAACCTTTTATATACCATGGACTCTTGGTATCTGGTGAAAGCTCCACACTGTTTCTCAGGACACTGTTCTTAAACTCTATATATGAAATAAAATATCTGGGGTTACAATGGAAATCAGTTATTGAAATACGTTATCCAAATATTAAAAATCTAATTTGTGATATGGTAATATATGTGCTTTTAAAAAAGAACACATTTAGACTGGGCGCAGTGGTTCATGCCTATAATCCCAGTATTTTGGGAGGCTGAGGTGGGCAGATCACTTGAGCCCAGGAGTTTGAGACCAGCCTGGGAACATGGTGAAACCCTGTCTCTACAAAAAAAAAAAAAAAAAAAAAAAAAAGAAGAAAGAAAAATTAGCCGGGCATAGTGATGTATACCTGTATTCCCAGCTACACAGGAGGCACATTTGGGAGGATTGCCTGAGCCCAGGAGTTTGAGGCTGCAGTGAACTTTGATCATGCCACTGCTCTGTAGCCTGGGTGACAGAGTAAGACCCTGTCTCAAAAAAAAAAAAAAAAAATCTGATTAAATAACCAGATACAGCAGAAGATCTAAGAATGAGCATAATTTAAAAATAGTGATGAGCATAATCAGTATTTTGATTTGTCTGCAACAACTCTAATGCAATATGAACATACCTGTGATTTCTGCTGGTGACAGCATTACAGCTACTGATGTTGCTACTGTGCTTTATGGCCTATATTCATAGTGGAAGGAAGTGCTAAATTCCAATTAGAAGTCAGTGATAATAGAGATGCAATTTTTTTTTTTTTCCCAAGGTGATGAACCCCTAGAAACCATGCCCTGCAACAGTGGTTGGCAACCTATGGTACATCATACATTTTTTTCTGCAGGCCTCCTGCTAAGAATGGTTTTTATTTTTTAAGTGTTGAGAAAAAAATCAAGAGAAGAATAATATTTTGTGACACATGAAAATGACATGAAATTCAAATTTGATGTTCATAAATACAATTTTGTTGGAACACAGCCATACTCATTCATTTATGTATTATCTCTGGCTACTTTTGCACTGCAGCAGCAAATTTGGGTAGTTGTAAAACAGACTATATGTGGCTCACAAAGCCAAAGATATTTACTATCTGGCTTTTTAGGGGAAGTTTGCTGACACTTGCCCTTAAAAGGTTCATGACTCTGAGTCTGGGATCAGTGCGTGAACTAGGCATCGTGCGTGCCCTCTGAACTCACAGGAGGTAGATATGTGCACTATACACATATTTTGTGTGAAATGGATCAAACTATTTCATCAAGTTCTTAAAAACGTACCTGACTCCCAAAAGATTAAGAACCACTGTATCTGAAAGGTCCTGACACAAACAAACCAACCTTCAATAAAGAAAGGTAAAAAGAGTTAGTCAATGAGTTACCCTTTTAGTAGTTTCCTAGACTTGAGTTGAACAAGCAGTTATGTACAGTACATGCTACTAATTCTCTTAATGTAATTCAATTGTGAAATACTGAAATCCACCAGGGAGAGGAGTTCTCTTTAAAGTCTCTAGTGTTAAGTAGAAATAGAAGTAGTCAACTACATCTTCAGTGTAAGAGGAGATTTGCCACGGGGAGGTAGATTATGTCTAAGGTATCTCTGTCTGGTTGGCTGAATGCTTTATTCAGAAGGCGAGTCATTTGGTGCAGCCATTGTTCTATGGCAGTGCAGGTTGGTGTGGCTTTTGCAAAAGCTTTTGGCAGCGTCTTCCCAGCTGGCACTGAGCACAACAGGACTATGGTTTGTGACATTTTTGCAAGGTAAGCACAGATGAGGCCAGGGACAAACTACTCGAGAAGGCAGTTGGGCATTTGTCCAGGGCCTGCGGGTTGTGACCTGTACTTCTGAGATGAGGCCAGGCAAGCAAGCTCCCTTTCCAGTGTTCTGACATCACCGGAATCCACCCAGCCTGTTTTGTGGCTGTGGCCCAAGCCCAGAAGCCCAAGGCATGGTTACTGTCTTTTCCTAATGATCATGAGCAGATGGAACTTTTGTTCTGTCATACATACCTGAAAAGATTGTGCTGGCCCCTGAATGGCCTTTATTTCTTTTTGGGAAAGTGACAAACAGTTGCTGGCTGGTGAAGGTTAGGGGAGCTTAACTTCAGCTATAATTTATCACTGAATTAGATAGGTTAACTACGGTCACACATAGACCCCTAAATGTATGATGGATGTATGATGTATGAAGTTTAGTTCTCTTTATGAACATATTAGAGGGGTGGTCCTTTTCCAAACAGGATCCCAGGTAGCAATACGTGATCTTTAAGATCACCAAAGGGGTTGTGTGCAGTCCTGCCCCCCAAAAGGAAAAAGAGCATGGAGGAAAAGCATGGAAGTATTTTTTTTTTTTTTTTTAGACGGAGTCTCACTCAGCCACCCAGGCTGGAGTGCAGTGGTGTGACCTCGGCTCACTGCAACCACCATCTCCCAGGTTCAAGTGATTCTCCTGTCTCAGCCTCCCAAGTAGTTGGGATTACAAGCACCCACCATCATGCCCGGCTAATTTTTGTATTTTAGTAGAGACAGGGTTTCACCATGTTGGCCAGGCTGGTCTTGAACTCCTCACCTCAGGTGATCTGCCTGCCTCGGCCTCCCAAAGTGCTGGTATTATAGGTGTGAGCCACTGCACCTGGCCAGCATGGAAGGATTTTTACGGGTCAGCTTGGAATTGGCATACATCACTTCTGCTTATATTCCATGGACCAGAATTTAGCCACGGCCATACCTAGCTACAAGGGAGGGTGAAGAATTAGTGTATCTGTGTGCCCCCAAAGAGTCAGAGAGCATGGATTTTACTGAGTAGTTAGCAATCTTGGCCACACCAGTTTTTGGTCTCAGAGAATTCTAGAGAATTCTAGTGACGCCACTTACTTGTCTGGGAGATGTCTTATTCATCCACAGTTATTTGCTGAGTTGAGACTGTGTGCTCAGTGCTAGGGACACAGCAGTGAGAAGACACCCTTTCCATGATAGAGCTTACAACATAGCAGAGTAGTCAACAAATGAGAAATCACACTGTGACGCATTTTTCAAAGAAAAAATCTGGGATGCTACGTAGGGAGAAGGTTAATCATGAGGACCTGATAAAGTGATGTGTAACTCGAGGCTTGAGAGATACGTAGGAATTTGCTTTGCCTTTTTGGGCTGTTGGGTGTGTGGCAGCAGAGAAGCAGGGGATGCAGGGAGGGAGAGAAATGAACACAAGAGTGGTTGAATGAATGAATGGATGGATGGATGGATGAAGAACACAAAGAAGGCCTGAGTTCCTTAGGTTGATGTTATCACTTTTCGGGGTCCACGGGCCCTTTTGTTCCGCTCATCCCTCTTTAGACTCTCCCTTTAGCTCCCCCTTTCCCCTCCTTCAGGTGTGTACAGAGATCATTTGACCCCACACTCTTATCCAGCATGTCCTCTTGTCATGTTTTTCTTTTGTCAGTGCCTTTGCGGATGAGTCATAGTGACTGTTTTTGCTGGGGGTGGATTAGGTAGTTTAGGAGAATTGGTTGTTAAGAAAGGGCATAGACAGATGGAGGACATATAAGGATTGGAGAGCTAAGCCTGGAGGTGCATTTCAAAAGTGAAAAGGGGCTGATAACCATGCATTTACATGTCAAGGAAGGAAAATAAATAGTGCAGGAGCCACCTGTTACTTGGAAGACCATATTTGTCTTCTTACCCTTGCTTTTCTTTCTTTCCTCCATTTATTCACTTAATTATTCTTTTCTGTCCCAGGTTCTGAGTTTTTCACCTTCCCCTGCCCTCATCTCTCCATGTTTTTTGATGGATCACACGTTCTCTGGTGTAAATCACCCATTCATTAGCTGATCCTGATATAGAAAGCCATCTCATTCAGCTTGGCCTCTGTGTTTTCAGAATTTATTTTCCCAAATAGTATTTATAAACCCTATGCCCCAGCTAACCACATGACTTGATTCATTGGGATTTATTCTATTCTCTCACACTTTTCTCACTTCTCCACTCTTCCAATTCTATTTGTCCTTCCATACCTACTACTTCCTCCATTAAGTTGTCCCACTTCTCACTTCCTTTCTTCTGTCTTCTCTACCACCTTCTCAACCCAGCCAAAGAAACCTACTTCTACCCTCAACCCCAAGAGCATTTTGTCCTGCGTTAATCACTGTTGACTACTGCTTGAAACTGTAGCTGACCCTTGAACAACACAGCTTTGAACTTGGCAGGTCACTTATATGCAGATTTTTTTTCCAACCAAAGGCAGATTGAAAAGACAACATTCGTGGGATCTGAAACCTGCATACAGGGAGGGCTGACTTTTCATATATTTGGGATCTGCAGGCCAAACCCAGTGACTTGAATATGTGCAGACTGTAGTGTATGCGGGGGTCCTGGAAACAATCTCCTACATATACTGAAGGAAAACTGTATATGCTTGATGACATGGTCACTATCTTCTTCACTCTCATTTGCTCAATCGCCTAGTCCAGTCCTTGCAGCACATTTGACTGAATGACTCAGCTCTACTTTATTGCTTATGCTGAGCCAGTTTGTGGTAGCTTATAGTTCATTTCTCCCAATGAGGATAAATTGTTAAATAGAGGAAGCATCTAGTTTAGTTCCTTTCTCTCATTTGTAAGACTGGAAATTCTCCTTGTAAGATTGAAAATCTGTAGATTGATTTGAGGAGCCACGGAAGGGTCAGGAGGGGCACACTGAGTCTTTTTATGGTTTCTATGGTTAGTGGCATACAAGGGCCTGGAAATATGGGATAATCATTGTACACTCTGAGAAATATCTTTAAATCGACCAGATTTGGCAGAGAGCTAGAAAGGTTTTAGAAGCCTCCGCCTGACTAATCAAACTGAGCTCAAGATGGAGAATAGCATTTGATTTCAAAATTTGGAAGGCAGAGATTTTATAAACCAAAATTTGAATTCAGTAAAGGCATTTTGAGGATTATGTTATGACAATGTGATGTCAAGAAGACACTTTTACTGTGTCCTACTGGGACAGGGACAGAGACAAAGTGGCGCCTGTCTGTGTGAACGATGATGATGGGGAGGGAACCATCATCATGTGAAGAGTGGTTGAAGAAACTGGTGATGTTTCACACTTGGAGAGAACAAGAGAATGGCCCCAAATAGTTTAAGTTAACACTGTCAAATTAAAATGGAACTAGGCTAGACTTGTCATTATGTCATGTGGTTGTAAGCTATAGAAAATAAGATGTTATCTCAAAAGATAAGAATTAACTTAATAGACAGAGCTGTCTAGAGAAGCAGTGAGTCGAATTGGCAAGTAGTAGGCTCCCTGAAAGACCGCTAGACTGGAGGTTTGAAAGGTGACTACTATGGTAGCACATATAGCCTCATTCTCCTATCTTGTGACCCTGACCAACATTGCTAATGGTTCATGGCACTTTTTTTCCTTTGAGTCTTAGAGACCAAAATTTCTTCTCAGGATAGTACTATGAAATTGAAGTACATGTAAATTGAAACTTCCTCTCCACGCCTGGACGAGGTAATGTTTGAAGTCTCTTACAACTGTGAAAGGCTATAGTCTCAAGAGTTGTGAGTCTTACATGATAGCAAATCCATGATGTTTATTTCTTTTTTTTTTAAAGTATCATTAATAGAAACACACACATTATCATACCAAATAGAATTAACAATGACACCTCAATATCATTTAATATCCAGTGCATGCTCCATTTTATTTTGTTTTCGGTAGTTTCAAAAATGTCTTTTTTTTCGGTTAAGTTGTCCCGAAGTTGATCATTTTAATCCATCTATTTTATACAAAAATTTTTTTTGTAAAGCTGTTAAGGTTTATTATTTGTTCTAACAGGATTTGACCCAAGTAGATTGGTGTATTTTGTTTACTCTCTCCAGTTCCAAAATGGGATGCTTTGTGAATACAATGGAATAAATCTTGAGGTGCAAGCTAAGCTTATGTTGGCAAGGAATATGTAGTAAACAAAAGAGAGAAACCTATTAGAGCTGCCATTCTTGACTACAGGAATTAATTCAGATGGATTAATTCTTGGATCTCAAGAGCCAAGTGAGAAAAAAAGGAAGACACTATATGATGAGGGGACTTTTCAAAGAAATAAGCCACACTAACAGTAGTAAGCTTGTAATGTGTATGCAAGTGTATGTGTATGTTGAAGTGTTGCACTATTTCTTTTAAAATAGAGTTTATTTTTAAAATCCACCCAGAAGGACTCAATATGGCTCCACTCAAGGATCTTGGGATGATCAATTTAATATCTTCTCTAAGTTTTTCTCTGCTTGATTATATTATGTCTAATACTCTTAACCATTAGAAATACAAACTAGCCCAGCTTTTAAAACTTCTAGATTTTTATGTATTTTTCTCACCTGCATATATCCTACTTGATTTTTTTCTTTTTAATAAATAATTTGATATGAAGATGAAGGACTGAGATGTTTTGCCAGCTTAGAGACTTGGGCACCTTTTAAAGAGACCTGAATCAGAAACCACTGGGAGTAAGGAGGCTGCAGGGAGTTGGGGTGGCACACTCAGGTCCCATAAATGATAGAAGTGTACGGTGACCATGAGTGATGAATGACTCAGCTCTCATCAAGCACCCTGCAGGAATGCAGGCGCAGTGTGGCCCAGGCTTTTTAGACTTTTAAGAGAAAATACAGGAAATCTCTAAATTGTTAAATGTCGGTTCCAAAAGATGACCTAACAATGTGCAGGCCAAAGAAAACACATCTGTGGGCTAAATCCAGCCTGCAGGTCACCGTTTTGCTAACTGTGGATGAGATCAGCAAATATTCAGTGATGAAGGTTTCTCTGGCCACCTGCATCTGGAAAGCAAATGCCATGGTCGCGAAGCCAAGGGCCCCAGTGTTGTGGGAAGAGCAGTGGCCTGCTCTTTAAACGTTGACACTGTTTCTGGCTCACTGATTGGGGCCGGGGTGGGGGAGGTGGAGGGAAGCTGATGGTTTTTTCACAGATCTGAGAATGGTGCTTTTTGTCCTGAGGGTAGGTGCCCATCTCTCAGCACATGCCTGGCAATATTGGCACACTCCCCATCCACTCTCATCCACCCCTCCTTGTTGGACCCCTGCCCAGGATGTGGGGCTGTAGTTTGGAAGCCCTGACCTATATCCTGTAGAAAATGATTTATGAACTCCAGGCAGCACTGAGCAGGCTGCAGAGATGTGGCTTCATGGCCATTTAAAATGTGCAAAGGCAGGTCTGGTTTGCATCATTACTAATTATCCTATGGAGGACGCTCAGCAGCTTGAGGCCTGAGCTCTCCAGCACTGGCCATGGAGGCCAGAGACTCAGCCTCCAAAAAAGAAACAAATCTTATAATGGTATAGGATTTGTACCCTCACACACTAGAGATGGATGTTTTGGAGCTATGGAGAAACATTTCAAGTGTATGGCATTAGTGTTATTTTGCAATTACTGGACATTTTTATAGTACAAAGAAAAAATCTAAAAATTAAAAATGTACTTTGTAAGTAGCTTGAGTTTGAGCATGTGAACATAAAGGATATGGCCCTTTCTTCACATTAGATATTCATTTGGGGGGAGGATGTAATTGTGAATAAATAAGGCACATTATTAGGTAGAAAGAAGACAATACTTAAGATGGTAATTGTTTGAAATTAATGTATAAATTCAGGGCAATTTGGTGGTAGGAGTTGAGTGGGGAAACTTGACAAAGTAATTCTAAACTTTATCTAGAAGAATAAACATGTGAGACTAGCTAGGAAACTCTTGAAAAAGAAAGTTGATGAGGGGAGGGTTTTATAAAATATATTAAAACAAATTACAAAATGATAGCAATCAAAACAGTATGTTAATAGCATAGGAATAGACAAAGTAGTAGAACAGACTAGAAAGTCCTGGATTAGAAGGAACTATATATGGACATTTGTCTGGTATAGGACAAAGGAAGCTTTTTTTTTTTTTTTTTTTTTTTTTTTTTTTTTTTTTAAAGAGTCAGAGTCTCCCTCTGTCACTCAGATTGGAGTGCAATGGTGTGGTTATAGCTCACTGCAGCCTCAAACTCCTGGGCTCAAGTGATCCTCGTGCCTCAGCCTCCCAAAGTTCTGGGATTACAGGCATGAACCACTGCACTCAGCCAAAGAAAGCATTTTAAATCACTGGGGCTAGAATGGATTATTTAATAAATGGTATTGAGACAACTGCCAGATAGATGTAAATATGTAAATCTGAATCCTTACCTAATTTCTTATACTAAGGTAAATTCAAGATTTAGAAAATAAAAAGGGGAAAATATTTCTGCAATCTTGGTATAGGGAAGGACTTTCTAAGCATAATAGAAAAGATAAAAATAATGGAAAAGATGGTTACCTTTGTCAATAAACATCTAATACATTTTTTGGCTATTTGCATTTTTTCTTTGGTGAGTGGCCTCTGCATGTCCTTTGCCCATTTCTTTATTTGGGTATTAGCTTTTTCTCAACCTCACATGGCATCTAAGGATTCAAATAAAACAATGATATAGTGTCATTCTTTTATTTTAATTAAAAAAAATTTTTTTAGAGATAGGATTTCACTCTGTTTCCCAGGCTGGAGTGCAGTGGCATGACCATAGCTCACTGCAGCCTTGAACTCCTGAGCTCAAGCAGTCCTCCCACCGCAGCCTCCCAAGTAGCTGGGACTACAGGCGTGTGCCACCATACACTGCTAATTTTTTTTAACTTTTTGTAGAGACAAGGTCTCTACAAAAGCCTGTGTTTCCCAGGCTTGTCTCAAACTTCTGGCCTCAAGTTATCCTCCTGCTTTGGCCTCTCAAAGAAAGTATTGGAATTATATGCATGAGCCACTGTGCTCAGTGTGGTGTCCTTCTTGACCCATCCAGTTGGCAAAGATGAAAATCAGATCTCAACCACTCTGATGCCTTTTTGGGGAGAGTAATTTGCACTACCCTTTGAAGGGCAGTTTGGCAGTATGCATCAACATTCTAACTGTGGGGGATTCACCCCAAAAGAAATAATTGGTTAACTATATATACAAAAAGATGTTTGTTGCTATCTGGTTTATAATAACAAGAAATTGCAAACAACCAGTAAGTTATTTCTTAAACGTATTGCAGAACATCCACGTGTGGTTACATCATGTTATCTTTAAAAAGGGTGCTTTGTATTTGTCTGCATATGTATTTATTACATATATTTATTGAAAGGTAAGATCTTTGAGATATATTTTTGAGTGAAACAGTTGTTAAACAGCACATATCATGTGTATTTGTAGGTATAGAAGAAGAGATCTAGAAGAATATTCTCCAAAACATTAATTACAGTTGAATCTGGGTGGTGGGATTTTTGCCTTTTTCTTTATGTCTTTATGTATTATTAAAACTTATTAAACTTATTAAAAACTTATTAAAGTTTTTTACACTGACCTTGTATTATATTTAGAAATGGTAAAAAATTTATATAAACATACACACACACAAACACACACACACTCACAAGAAAGCAAACAAACTAGCTTCCCAAATTGCTTTATTTACTATAAAGATTTGACTTTTAAAATGTGCTCATTGTATTTGTCAGTTTGAGTAAGTGTAGAGTACATTTCAGTGGTATGGTACTTATTACTCATGGTGACAAGCATAATGGCACTCCCACCTTTTACATATTGCAAGGGCTCTTCTCATGGGATTAGCTGGACCCTGAGGAAGTGGTGTTGGTGGGACCTGTTGCCATCTTAGTAGAATTCTTTTCTTCTACCATCATCACATTTTATATAATAAATTATGGGAAATGGATTATTAGTTTTGCTCAAGCTAAAAATCAATTAAAACTTTTCAGATACCTTTTACTTTCTAATTCCTTTTACAATGAAAAAATGTAATCGGAAAAATTTTAAGAAGCTTTTTGGAAAAGTAATAACTCTTATGTTTTAAAAAGCGAATGGGCAGAGGTAACCACATACCCAGATTATTCTTAAAAGACATGTTTAAATGAAAAGGATATAAAGTATATTTTAGATCAACTAATTGTGCCGGCCCTGATTTTTACCAAGGACCTATTGCTTTAGGTTTCAAATGTTAAATAACTATATGATTATGACAGCCAGAGGGCCTTCCAACTGTAAGTTTATAGATATATTATTATTATTATTATACCCTTGAAACACTGACTTTAAAAGACCTGAAATGTGTATATGTTATTCATTTAGGGTAAGAAGCCTAGGGGGTTGGAGAGGTAGGTAAGATTTTTTTACCAGGAGGTTGCATAGCTGGTTATAACCAGGTCACTTGCCAACTGTCTTCTCAAAAGGCTACTTCTGGCAGTGTAGGATAGTATAAATGCGTTTCTCACTTTGTATTCTCTAAAGTCTTTCTGCATATAACACAGGCTGTCTTTTCCTAATCTCTCAGTTCCCCTTTCTAAACCTCTTTCTGGTTTTCCCTACTCCTACATGCTCATGTCCAGAGTTTCTGATATAATTCCTTTACAGCCAAGCTGCTATGTCCCCACATGATATATTTCATTTATTGGTAGATAATCCATGTCAGTCACACCAAAATACAACTATAAGTGTAGAGAAAAGAGCACTGGGCTTGGCTTGAAGATAGAAGTCTTGGGTTCTATGGGTCCTTGAGGAAGCCAGTTAGCCTCCCCTGGCCTCAGTTCTATAATGTGGGCATCATAATAAACTTTATAAGGTGTGGTTAGGGAGATGAGATGATGTATGTATATCAGTTAGGGTTAGATTTGGCTTCATTCCACAGAGAAACAGCAAAAACAGCAAAATAGTAGTTTTCAGTAGACATGTAGTTTACTAAAATTTAGAAGTTTTGAATAAGATAGAAGTTTATTTATTTCCCATGTGCAAGTTCAGAGATAGGCTGTCCAGGACTAGCATGACACTCCATGGTGTCACAGCCCAATCTTTGTTTCTTTTTGTGCTGCCATCCTTGGTGGATGGCTTCTATCTCCTTGCTCAAAATGGCCACTTGAGCTCCAGCCATCACATCCAAATTCCAATTAGTGGGAAGGAGGAAGGCAGAAGAAGGGTATGCCCTCCCTCTTTAAGGATACTTCCACTAAGGACACAATTGCTTATATATTGTCCGGAACTGCATCAGGTGGTGATGTACGTTTAGGAACCTAAAAATCAGGGTTCCTAATATGAAAGCAAGAGAGATGCTGAGGCAAAACAGCAATCTCTACCATGGTATGTAATAGCCTTTTGTGACCTAGGAAATGCTCTGAGTACAAAAATATATATTATTTATGTAATACTGTCATGAATAACCTCAGATCCATTCATTCACCAAATATTTTTAAAATACTTCTTATAGATGTAGCACTAGAGCAGACACCCTGAATACTTCGTTGGATACTTTCTTGGCCAATTTATGTTAACTCCAAAAAGCATTGAGGGAATCACATTGCTGCGACTTTTTTCTGCTTTGCTGAGCACCTGGGAACAGAACATGTTACCATATCCCTTTCTTTGGGGGAGGGAAGGAGAAGGGCAACACTGTAGTACATACTAAATGGTGGCTCTTCAGCTCAGTGGTACCGACACTGTGTGTTTTTCCCTCCAGTGTCTGTCTTTTGTCATCAGTGCTTCATGTTGATTTATATCTTGCATCCTCACTTGCTTTTCATATATGCCTTTTCTCCTATTGAAAACACACATGCACGATTGACTCTTCATCTTCTGACCTTGTCTCTTTCAAACAGGGGACACTCTCTGTTTGAGCAGGCGTGCATTTTATTTGGGAAGCAAAGATGGATAGATAGGCAAACAAGCATGCATAACCTAATGGTTGGGCAGTATTGCCCATTACCGGCTTTTCTCAGGAGGTCCCAATATGTAAGAACACTTAAATAAATAGGACCTCCAGTCACAGGCTCAAGATACTCCATTTGGAAAAGATCCAGAGATGTTTGACATCCTGCCTCCTCATCTTTCAGTAATAGGCAGTGGGTTTAAAAAAATCTTTTTTTATTATGAAAATTTTCAAACTTTCAAAAAACAACAAGAAGCCCACCACTAAGAATAAATGTTAACACTCTGCCATATTTACTTTAAAAGAACCATCATAAAATTTTATAGATTTAAAGGTTTGTCCATATATAAATATAGGCTCATTTTCATTCATGTTTTTGCATGAATGCCTCCTTATCTGGGACACCTTAGCAACCCTTAATCAACCTCTAACTTCTCCTTCCTAGCACTTTTCACCACCTGACATATGCAGTGAATTTATTTGTTTGTCTTCTGTCTTCCTCCACTAACTGTTCAGCTCCATGAGCCCATCATGGCTTTGCTCACAGTTGAGTCACCTGCACCTACAGTGGTGCCAGCACTGGCTAGGAACGCATGAACAGAGCTGAAGCCTCTTTTAATCTCCCTGACCCATCACCTCCCTCCCTACCTCCCTACTTCCCTCCCTACATCACCTCCCTCCCTACCTCCCTCCCTACCAGTGGTTCCCGCGGGGGAACCACTGTCCTGAAGTTTTATCCTTGTCTTTATATACTCTAATTTTATTAGTACCTTTATGTGCATGTGTATACATAAATGCTAGAACAATAGACAGTGTTGTGTATCTTTAAAAACGTTACATATGTGAACAGTTCGTATGGTCTGTCACTTGCTTTTCCTCACTCAACATTATATGTTCCAGATTCATCTGTGTGGATACATGAGCATTTACTTCACAAATTTCATATTCCTACAATATTCCTTCTAGGATTTTATCACAGCGGATCCATTCTTAGTTACAGCTTTTTAACCATGGTTCTATCAACCTCCTTTTGTCCTAGGCTCTCTGATTCTGACCTGTGTTAACAATTGTACAAATAATAAAGATGGGTTAGAAAAAATGATTAAGATAGTAAATTTTATGTTATGTGTATTTTACCACCATTAAAAAATTAAAAATCTTATTAAATCATATACTTTAGAAAAATGGGGTAGCAAGAGAACCATGTAAGAATTTTCATAAGGACTGTACCGTTTATGAAAATAACACCATTGTAAGTTATTTGTTTGTTTATTTATTTTTGAGACTAAGTCTCACTCTGTCACCCAGGCTAGAGTGCAGTAGCACAATCTCAGCTCACTGCAACCTCTGCCTCCTGAGTTCAAGTGATTCTCCTGCCTCAGCCTCCCGAGTAGCTGAGATTACAGGCATGTGCTACCATGCCTGGCTAATTTTTGTATTGTTAGTAGAGATGGGGTTTCACCATGTTGGCCAGGCTAGTCTTGAACTCCTGACCTCAAGTGAGCCGCCCACCTCAGCTTCCCAAAGTGTTTGGATTACAGGTGTGAGCCACCACGCCCGGGCTGTAAGTTGTATTTTTAGAGAGTGAATTTTACTCGGCACCATTGAATCCATTTAATTATAAAAATCTTTTTTTCAAGGACTTTTGACTTTGTTCTCGGTACCTTAAAAATATATTTCCCTCAGAAATGATATATTTCAACATATAGGTCTCCCATATTAGAAAACCTTGATGGTTTTTCTCTCAAGTAGGGAAACTAGAGAACAAATGTGTCAAGGTGCCCTAAAGTAATATTCAGAACTTGGCTTTTGACAAGATTCTAAATGTCAGGGAAGTCTGTTTTTGCTATAACATGACAACTTGACTTCAAATATAGGTACAGAATTACTGCAGTGCCTGGGTTTTCTTTAGGACACATTTAAATATCCTCTTTGTGAGCTTCCTATTAAAAGAAGACTTGCTAGAGGACAAAGTTTTATTTAGAAAGGGTTTTGAATATTTTGTGATATAATTGTAGGTGTCACTGAAAAAGTTAAGGAAGATTTTACCACCTGTAATTTTGAATAATGACTCAGTAGTCCAGGGCTCAGTGTGAAACTTTTCTAGAAAGATCGCATGATTGATCCTGTTTTGCATTTTGCTTACAAAAATTTTTGGGGCTGTACTATGAATATCTTGTTTCTAAAGATACAGTCAGACTTTAGCCATTTAACAATTTCAAAACAGGTCTTTTTAATGCAAACTAATACATTTACTTAGCATATTTCCTCAAACTTTATTAAACTTGAGTATGGAAAAACAATTTTAAAACATGTATGGCAGACAGCTAAATTATCTATTTAACCATGGCTGTTTTACTTCTGTTCAATCAGCAGACAGTTATTGAGCATCTACCATGTTCCTGGTGCTGTGCTAGGGATTGGGACTATAAGATGAATAGGACAGTTGGTCAGGCGTGGTGGCTCACGCCTGTAATCTCAACAGTTTGGGAGGCCAAGGTGGGCGGATCACTTGAGCTGAGGAGTTTGAAACTAGCCTAAGCAACATGGTGAAATCCTGTCTCTACTAAAAATACAAAAGATTAGCTGGGTGTGGTGGAGGGCACCTGTAACTCCAGTTACTTGGGAGGCTGAGGCATAAGAATTGCTTGATCTTGGGAGATGGAGGTTGCGACTGCACCTCAGCCTGAGCAACAGAGTGAGATTCCATCTCAAACAAACAAAATAAGATGAACAGGACAGGGTTCCTGCCCTGCTGGATCATATAATCAGGTGAGTGAGACAGATACATAAGCCAAGATCACAGAGGAAATGTCAGTACTGTAATAGAGGTAGAAATGTTCCATCACTGCACGTTCCTGGTGTGGCCAGGGCTCTTACAGCACCAAACTCCTACACTCAACAGTGTCAGGAAGTACATGGGTAGGGGGATTTGGTGGTGGCTGGAGAGCTTTTAAGCTTACCTACCACCTTTATCAACCACCTTCTTCATGCTATTAAGAATAATAATGGGGCCGGGCGTGGTGGCTCACGCCTGTAATCCCAACACTTTGGGAGGCCAAGGTGGGTGGATCACTTGAGGTCAGGAGTTCGAGACTAGCCTGGCCAATATGGTGAAGCCCCCGTCTCTACTGAAAATGCAAAAGTTAGTCGCTTGTGGTGGTGGGCACCTGTAATCCCAGCTACTTGGGAGGCTGAGGCAGGAGAATCATTTGAGGCTGGCAGGTGGAGGTTGCAGTGAGCCAAGATCATGCCACTGCACTCCAGCCTGGGTGACAAGAGTGAGACATTATCTCAAAATATAATAATAATAATAATAATAATAGATATGGTAATGATAATAAGAGTAATTTTTGACTTAGGCAATTGTTTTCTCCATCTTATACTAAATATGACATAAAACATCTTTTGAAACCTTTTAATTGAATTTCTATAAGAAGGCTTAAATTTTTTATAGCAGTTTTAGGTTCACAGCAAAATTAAGCAGAGTTAAGAGACTTCCCCTATACCACTTGCCCCTATACATGGTTGGCCTCCCCCGACTATCTACATCCCACCCAAGAGTGGCACATTTGTTACAATTGATGAACCTCATCATGACATCATATCAACACTTCATGATCACCCAAAGTCCATAGTTTACGTGAGAGTTCTGTCTTGGTGTTGTACAGTCTGTGGGTTTTGACAAGTGCATATCTTACATCCACCATTATAATATCATACATAATAGTTTCACTGCTCTAAAAATCCCTTTTGTTCTCCCTGATCATCCTTTCTTCTCCTGTTTTACTGAATTTTAAATTAAATTAAATTAAATTTTATCATATAAGCTAAGTAAGAACAGCCTGCCTGAAATGTAAAAGTAGTTCCAGTTAGAGTGTCACTCCAAAGCCCTCCTAAACAGACATTCTAGAATAACCACTGATTACATTAGCTCATTTGATCATCTGTCCCTCTATTTGAGAGCTGCTGTGTTTAGCACAACTGCCCCAAGTTTATGTCAGGGTCTGTGGCATTAGATCCTGCAGTTTCAAATCTTGTTGATCGCCAGCTTCCTTCTCCCATCACTCTTTGGCCACCCTCATCTTCAGAGAAAGCTTGGAAGTTTCTGAACAGATTCACCTCTGTACTCCTAAGGGCTGGGGGTCTTCTGTGGTCCAGATGTCTGATTATAATAGAAACAGACCTGTTTGCTTTTAGAGAAGCAAATGTTTTCTGTGTTCAACTGAGCTTGTAAAATTTCATTAAGAAACTAATCATTAGCCCTGATTAAACAAACACTGCATGCTTGGCATGAATATTTTAACTTCCTATTTCTAAGCTGCCTCAGCCTTCTCAAGTACTGATCGTCAGCTGGGAACAATAATTTTCCTGCACAGTTTGTCACTCCATCATCAGGGAATCTCCACCACCTCCAGCCCCATCAACTGGGGAAGAAAACTAAGGCTCTCCCAGAGCCCCAAACATGAAGCCACTTCTCTGATGCTCATTAGAGAAACTTTCACAATTTAAATAGAGAATCTCACTGCGGCCTACTCTAATACAGGAAAGAGACTCTAAACTCTGCATCTCATTTTAATTCAACTTGAAATTGCCACCAGTTTCTACCCTTCCATATTTGCCTCCATGAACATTTCAGACTTTAACAAAAATCTGATTTTTTACTGATATTAAAAATACATATGAAAATGTGTTTAGCATTAAGCATTTATTTTCAAGTCTAAGAAAGATCAAAAGAGATAAAGATGCACAAAGCTTAAAGAAGTTGCTGCCAGTGACTCAGTCATTATTAATATTGCTGTAGGCACAATGAGTAGGAATGGTGTTAGAAAGATTTTCTCTAGGGAAGACTACATTATGACAGCATTTTCCAAAGTGTGTTTCTCAGAGTCCAGAACAAGTCTGACAAGTGTTTAGGAGGGAAAGAAAGGGACTTTTGTGGCCAAGTAAAATAGGGAAGCACTTCTACCACAAATTTCCTTGTATTTTAGTGATTTACAAGGTATACTGTCATATTAAAGGTTCTGAGAATTCCTGTCATAAGGGAATCTGTTTAACTTTCTTGAACACCGTGTTTCTCAATGTCATTTGGCTTTGAATGCCTCTCTGTTTTTTTTTTTTTTTTTTTTTGGAAAGAGGGTCTTGTTCTATCACCCAGGCTGGAGTGCAGTGGAATAATCATGGCTCACTGTAGCCTCAACTTTCTCGGTTCCTACAAATCTCCCACCTCAGCCCCCTCAAGTAGCTGGGACTACAGGCACACACCACCATGCCCAGCTAATTTTTGTATTTTTTGTAGAGACGGGGTTTTGCCATGTTGCGCAGGCTACTCTTGAACTCCTGGACTCGAGATCCACCAGCCACGGCCTGCCAAAGTGCTTGGATTATAGGCATGAACCATGTACCTGGCTTCCTCCCTCTTTTTTAAAAAAAAAATTTTAACAGCTGGAATGATCCCTCAGAACCAGTGGAATATACCTTGAGGCATACTGCTGTAGAATTAGAGTCTCTGGAATAGTCTGTGGCAGTGGTTCTCTAACTTGAGTGTGTATCAGAATCCTGGAAGGCTTGTTAAAATACTGATTGCTGGGCTTTACCCTCAGAGTTTCTGATTTGGGAGGTCCAGGGTAGGGCCTGAGAATCTGCATTTCTAGTAAGTTCCAGTGATGCTGATGCTTCTGGTTGGGGACTGCACTTTGAGAACCATTGGTCCATGGTCAACTGGGAGGAAAACAGAAGTTCTGGAGGTGGGAGTGGGGTGGGAGTGGAGTGGGAGTGGAGTGGGGTCCCACAATCCACTGCTACATAGCATGCAAGTAAATTTATTCATTCAACATATACTGACTGAACCTGCTATGAACCAGGCACCATGACAGGTGCTGGGGTTGTATAAGTGGTGGACACAGGCCTGGTCCTTGCATTAGGAGCTTACAGTGTAGTGGAGAGAAAGGAAGTAAACAGGTAAAGGAAATGAATGAATAGGTACTTATAAACTGAGAAGACTGCTATGAAGAAAGCCAAGTGTGCTATGATACTAACAAAAGGTAGTTAGGAAAGGTCTCTTGAGGTGGCAGTGACATTTAAGTCTCACAGTCTCATGGCTGAGACTGGCCATGAGAAATTGGGGGCCATGAGAAGATTGGGGGGAATGTTTCAGGCTGGATAAAGACATGAGCAAAGGCCCCAGTGAGGGTTAGGGGAGAGAGTGCAACTTCCCAGAAGAGAATTAAGGCCAGTGTGGCTGGAGGAGAGTCAGGGAGGGGGAAGGTGGAAGAAAAGGAGGTTGGAGAGAAGACAAGAAAGGGGCCGGTCATCAGAGCTGAGTGAGGAGTTTGGATTCCACTTAAGTGCACAATGTTCTGGTGAATATTCTGGAAAGTCACTCTGGGTGTTGTGTGAATTACAGATTGTGACAGGGAGAGTAGAAGCTGTGAGAACAGCAGGAAGACCGTAGTTGGGGTCAGGGCAGAAATGATGTGCGTGAAGTAGGGTGTTTGCAGTGGCCATGACGCCATGCACTCATGAGCTCTAGGGGGCGCCACTCACATGGATTACGGTACTTCTACTGTCTAGTTGGGGAGAGCTGCAGAGTGCTTCCAAGTGTGTCATGAAGGTAGACCAGTCAGGATTTGATGATGGATTCAGTGTGAGGGGCAAGGAAGACAGAGCATCTAAAAATGATTCCTGAGTTCCAAGCCTGAGCAATAGGGAGGAGAAGGGGAAAGCTGGAGGAGAAGGAGCAATTCATTTCTGAGAAAGGAGACAGAACTAAAGAGTTGCTTTGCAGGGGACAGTGAAGTGACTATTGCCACCATTATTCTGCAAATATAGTAATTGGCTGTTTGCTGGTACACAAAGGAAATGATGATGGGGTTTAATAAATCTTGTTGTTAGAGAGTCCCCTGTATATTTTAATAATCAATGACTTCCTGGTTACCCTGAATTTGAAAATAAATAAGGCCATTTAACATTAAACATAATGTTGTCTTTCTATAATAATTCAGAGAGCACTTCAGAATCTCACAGAGACTTTCCTATTGCGGTATAACCACCACCCCAAAATTTAGCGGCATAAAACAGCCAATTGATGATGCTCATGGATTTTTGTAGGTTAAGAATTCCAACAGGCACAGTGGGATAGCTTTTCTCTGTTCTCTGGAAAGACTTGTCAGCTGGGGTGACTTGACAGATGGGGGCTGGAATCATCTAGGTGACTTCACTCACATGTCCGGTGGCTGATGCTGGCTATCAGCCTGAACACTTCTATGTGGCCTTTCCGTCTGACTAGGGCTTCCTCTCAGCAAGGCAGCCACAGGGTTGTTGAACTTGTGACAGGGCCGCTCAAGGTTCCAAAGACAAGTCATCTTTGCAAAACGCTTGAATCTCTGAATTATACATTACGGGTAGCTAAATTCATGTTCTGCCTAATAGAATGCTAGATAAGAAGAGATAGCTCTGCTCAACATGCTGCCTCTGGGACAGTCTCACTCTGAGGGAAGAAGAGTACGGTAAAGGGGGAGATCTGCATGTTTTGCATTAAACCAGATGACAAAGATCATCACTTTGGCTGGAAGACAGTCATGCAGTTAACAAGTATTTTTTCAGTTTCTTCCACTTGCCCAGTCCTGGGAGGTGAAGCAACCAAGTATAGTTCATGCTTATTAGAGAATGTTTGTAAATTAAGACATATAAGAACAGTCTTGATTTAAAAACATCACCTGGATGTAGATTTCCTAAAACTCCTGCTCTTAGATGCATTCTGGTGGGCTTCATTGACAAAGCAACAATGCACAGTATTTTCTTTAAGTGTAGGAATTATTCTTGATTAGGGTTCTGGGAAGTCTTCGATGATTGGAAGATACTTGTCTAAGATAGATGGTCTAGCCCTTAGATAAGATCATTGATGTAAGGTATGTTGATTACAAAAAGGGGAATATAGGCCTCTTAGGAAGTGTGCCAGATGATCCACTGGGGGTAATGAAATATCTACTTCAAACTGTTTTGAAAAAATTAAAATGTATATTTTATGTATATCTTATTGCATATTAAATATGATAATATAGTGGTGTGTTTATGAAGTTTATGAATGACTAAATAAAAATGCGTGTGTTCAGAAAGCCTTTTTTTTTCTTTTGGCTGACTGGTTGCAGGCACTGCTTAAAGGCAAATGTCTTATCTTATTTCTACCTTATAGCTAATGCTTTTCAAACTTTGATGTGCATACACATCACCTGAGGAGGCTTGACTTTTCTCAGCACAGTGCAAGAGTGACTGGAATTTGGGAAATTGATTTACACAGTCTAAACTCAGACTGGTTTATAAACAAAAATACCATATGTATTAATTTCTATTAGCTTAAAAACTAGACCTGTCACTTATGTATGTTATGCTTTTATTCTTGGACAAAGTAATTTCTCTCAGGATACTAAATATCACATAAGAATTGACTTGATGAATCTTGAAAAGAAAATTTTTGATTCCTAAATGGTATTTGCAAGAAGTCAATACACCCTAGTGATAAGTTATCACTAGGGTGAGCATTGGTGGCTAGAGTGCCTGGTTCCAAGTGTGGCTCTGCTGTCTACCAGCTGTTATATGACTTTGGGTTTGGTAATTAATCTCTCTGTGCCTCTATTTCCTCATCTGTAAAATGGGGATATCCTAGTTCCTACCCATTCTGAGCATAATCCATGAAAAATACTTAGAGCGGTTTCTGGCACATGTTAGAAACAATCGTCAGTGATTCTTCTCTATTCTAGGAATCTTTCTAAGGAATTTACTTTTTGTCTAGAATCAGCAAACTAAATTCTGTAGCCACATCCTTATCACATAACATCCTCTTTTCAATATTCCTCACTTTCATTTGGTACCTTTGTCATTTAAGTATCTTAAGCGCTTATAGAACAGGGATCCTTACTCATTCATCTTTGTATCCCTGGAACCTATCACAATGCTTGGCTCTCAAAAGCTGCCCATAACCGTTTATGGCATTACATGTCCTCCAGAGCATATCTTTGGATTGCAGTTTATTGGGTCCAAATTGTGTTGCTTTTGGCCAAAGGCATAAGCATACTTAGAAAAGTACAGATCCTGCTTGCCAACTCAAAAGCGTTCAGAATCCAGGAGGCAGTGCCATTGTGTAAAGAAGGTGTTAGGGAGTGGTGGGGGTTGTTCTGAATTGGACCATTCATGCCCCATTAAAGATATTCCGGTTTAGATTTTACAGACCTCTGTAACAGTCAAGCAAAATCTGCAGGCAGATTTGGGGTTCAACTTTTAAGCTCTGGTATAGGTTAAAACACGATATTGGAACTTACAAACATGTTTGTTCCCTCTACTAAAGTATGAACTTAAGGGCAAGAACACTGTCATTTCTCTTTGTCTCAACTTGCCTGGAATCTCTATGTTCATTGTAAAAATTATTAGAAAATCCTTCTGTTCATATCATAAAATGAGTCAAATCATTTACATTATCACTATGTAAATGATTTTGGACTAAAATAAGTCCAAGTTTAAAAGCTACCACATACAAATAGATGCTCATAGTTACTATTAAACATTTCTTTCATTGCTTAGGTTTTAGGGTAAATGGTTCCTGATGCTATACATGCCAGCATCATATCTCATCAGTAATGCTTCCACAAATTCTATTTTATGGTGTTTGCTCCCAGGAAAACTCCAGCAGTTGGCTAACTTATCCATCATCTTCTAGACATGGAACAGCATTTTCTGAGCATCTCTAGAGCTGAGTGCCTCTTACATTTGGCCTTCTGGTTCCCAAGCTCTATTCCTAGCTGCTTACAGGTACTTGATCACAGGTAACCTGAGACCAGAGACGCTTCTTGTGACTCACTCACTGTGGTCGTGCTCACTCGACCTTTCTGTCACCCCTGAAATTACAAGTGGCTGTGCCAGGGATTATATTTTGTTCATTAAAGATGACAGGCTTGTCGGGTCAGCTCCTCTGTCAGGTGACACCTCCCACGGAGTCTGGCACGTTTCATTTTGTTCCTCTGATCCTGAGCATCTCCAGTCATGGGACCTGTTAGAGAGCATGTTTACCTGGCCCTTGGACATATTCTCCTTCCTCTTGTTCCGATGGTGCCATCTTGTTTACCCTGGAATCTGCTCAGTCTTTCGAATTCAGCCAGCCAGCCAGAAGGGGCGTGTTGAGGAAAGGGTGAAAACGTGGGTTAAATCCTAATGGGCAACATTTGCTGAGTGCTAACCATGTGATAGGCACTGTGCCAGGTGCTTTCTAAGCGTCATTTCATTCCATCTCACACAGCTTCAGGAGCTAGGGAGGATGATTCTATTACCCCCAGTTTACAGACAAATAAACAGTAGTTTAGAGGAGGGTCTAATAACTTGCCTAAGGTTATATGGCTCTAAGTGGCAGGGGCCAGGGTTTGAACCCAGTTCTTCCGCCGCTAGGGCCCACTAGGATGTACTGCCATCCTCAGAGATGGCTAAAAAGCAAGGTAGAATAAACTAAATGAAAAAAAAAAAAAAAAAAAAGCCCAGGGAACACAGAGGAAGGGACAACCACTTCTGAGAGGCACTGCTGGGAATGCATGGAGGAGGCTGAGGGCTGGGCTGCAGAAGATGAGGAGGCGGCAGGCCCGACTGAGCGGAGGCCTGGTGGCGAGAAAGCGGGCGTCCGGGGCAGGAGGGGCCCGCGACCTGGGGCCGGGGCAGGGGTCTGGGCGCGGGAACCCCGCAGCAGCAGGGGAGGGCGCTCACCGCGCATGCTCCCGGCTCCGAGCGGCCGCGAAGCCCGCCCTTGTTTCTTTCCCACCCAGTAGCCGCTGTGGGGGAAGGGCTCTTCTGAGCGCTGCTCTTCAGCCGGGGGAAGGGTGCGACCTGCCCGACCCCACAGTGTGGCGGGTCTCAGAGAACAGAGGGGAGCCTCAGACGGAAAGGGCTTCCGGTACCAGGCCCCGCCAGGGAACTCCAGGGACCCCGCAGCTGCGCCTCCCTCCCCTCCCCACACCCTTGACCTTGTGCTGCCGGAGAGGGGTGAAGAACCGCAGGCACCAGGGGGTCTTGCTACCCAGACGCTATGGGCGGTGTCAGAGGCCAGGCCTCCCGGGACCCGAGGAATGTAGAAAGCCCCCACTCAGCCAGGTGGGAATAAAGGAGCCTCGCCCCGCCTGGGAATGGAACTTCCCCGTCAACTCTGGTCCTAGCCCAGCGACAGGGCTGGACCAGGATTGGGCCTGCAGCACACCGCAGCCTCTTAGGAAAGCCCATCCTTCTGGGAAATTCTTGAGGGACTGAGAAGAGTAAGGATGCCACGTGACCCGGCTTCCTTTTCTTTTTGTACTTTCTGAAGCACTCGGATGGATCCACTCCCCCACTGTAATCTCCTACACCCTCACCTTTTAAGAAATAGTGTTGGCCGGGCGCGGTGCCTCATGCCTGTAATTCCAGCACTTTGGGAGGCCGAGGCGGGCGGCTCACTGAAGTCAGGAGTTCCAGAGCAGCCTGCCTAGCATGGTGAAAACTCGTCTGTACTGAAAACACAAAAATTAGCCGGACTTCTTGTCGTGCGCCTGTAGTCCTAGCTACTCGGGAGCCTGAGGCAGGAGAATCGCTTGAACCCGGGAGGTGGAGGTTGCAGTGAGCCACTGCACTCCAACCTGGTGTTAACCTTCTGCTCCCCAGCCCTCCCTCCCAGCACTGGGCCTGCCCTGGCCTGTTAAAGATCACCAGCCCACTTCTTCCACTTTCCATGACTGTTCTAACATCTAGATTTCCTATGCCTGGAAATGTTCCACACCAGTAGTTTCATTTTAATGGGAGCCTCTAATCTTTTCACGCGCATGTTGGGGCTAGCCAGAGACTACTAAGTAAATGTCCCACATCTTTAAAAAACTCAGTGCTGGTTTCCTATTCCACAAGCCACTTGGCCTCCCAGGAACTGGCACTGTGGGGCTGGTTGTGGACATAATGTCACTCTCCAGGGATTATTGCAGGTTGAGGTCTCACAGAAACCAAAACTGCGCAGCAGGCAGCGCTCATAGGAGGGGACACAGGTGAGCACAGGTGAGCATCGTTGCTGTGGAATGCTAACCCAGCCTCATACCTTCTTAGGAAGCCTGTTTTTCTTACCCACTGGGTAAGTCAGGTTCAAGTCATGGCTCTAATTGAGAACAACAGAATTGATAGGAAGCCTGAAGGGCTGACGGTTCTGAGATGGTCAAACAGCCTTGAAACAAGGCCAAGCCCTGCCTGTGATGGACTGAGGCGGTTGCTATCTTCACTCAAGGTTAGGGGTGGGCGAGAACCACAAAAGAAACCACACCATTGATTCCATCCAGACCCTAGTAGACAACCGGTTCTCTGTCTCACCATAGAAACCTGCAGGCCGCCCTCATATAGGCAGACCCTTTTCTTATTGTGGCATAGGCTTTGATAAAAAGTTTAAGATGGATTAAGATGTTACTTCTTTCTATTGCTGCAAGACATATGTTGAGCACTGACTGTATGCCAGATGTGTTGTTAGGTTGATACAGAGATGAATAAGACTGTTTCTGTCCTGTACCCATAGGCCAGTTAGGGGGAGGCAGAAAAAGGAAAGCAGGCAGTTAGATGTGATGGTGCTGTCCAGAAGCCTATGGCATGGAGGAGGGGGTGCAGGGTGGAGAACCAGAAGAGGTTTCAGAGGAAAGGACACTTGAGCTGAGTGTGAAAAGACTTTCGAGTGACCCAAAAATCTTAAATTAGAGGCTCCCTGTTTTGTGGCTTTAAAATAAAACATTGTCCTTATGTCTAATGTCCTTGGTTCTCAAGAGGGAGTTTTGTGCCGTATTTGAAAGCATCACACGTCTACATTTCCATCTATCTGAGACTCGCCTTTTGGACAGGAAGGCACCACTGCCAGCAGTCTTGGCCTTGGCGGGAAGAAGGTAGAAGGACCTCATCAGGTTCATAGAGGAGGAAATACTAATTCTTAGAAATAAAATGGTGCATAAGAAGTAGACCAAAGGTCATAGAGCTCTGATGATTTTGTTCAGTGGCATTCAGGGAATGAAGCCTCAATGTCTTGTCATATTTAGGGTGGGAAGAGAAATCATGTCAGAACAGCTGTGCTTAAAACATAAGCATATCATCTTGGGGGTGAAGTTGGGGAGTGATCTAAGATTAGCGTTGACTTGAGGACTATAGAGAGGAAAATGCCACATACCAGAACACACTGTGGGCTAAGGCATTTAGCCAGGTGGATCACGAATAGTAATGGGGTCTCCTGGGGATTTCAAGACTGAGTATAAAGCACACCAGTGACTTGGGGCTGGTGGAAAGAAGGTGGGTGATAGAGGAGCAGACCCTCCAAGCCACGAGACCATAGCGTGGTGTGAGCTAACTTTCCCTATCTAGAGGAAGTGGAAGTCTGATATGCTAGAGAGATATGCCTGGATCTGTTCTATCTTGAGGTCAGATTGCCCAGAGAGTGACACAAAGATTTCTAATCGAGAGTAGGCAGGAGGTGATGCCCCAGGATCCTCAGCTGATTGAACCCCATGTCCTCTAGTCATTATTTTATTTTTATTTTTTTTTATTTTTTGAGGCAGAGTCTCGCTCTGTCGCCCAGGCTGGAGTGCAGTGGCACAATTTCGGCTCACTGCAACCTCCGCCTCCCGGGTTCACACCATTCTCCTGCCTCAGCCTCCCGATTAGCTGGGACTACAGGCGCCCGCCACCATGCCCAGCTAATTTTTTGTATTTTTTTAGTAGAGATGGGGTTTCACTGTGTTAGCCAGGATGGTCTCGATCTCCTCACCTTGTGATCCGTCTGCCTCGGCCTCCCAGAGTGCTGGGATTACAGGCGTGAGCCACCGCGCCTGGTCATTATTTTATAATTACATGGAAAAAATAATCACTTTTTCACAATTTGATATGTAGACCACTTTCAGAAATACATATGGTATGCAAAGCAAGATACATTTAAATTAAAAATTATTCACTTCCATGAACACATAAACACAATAGAGAAAAGATAGTAATTGCAAGCAAACAAGCCATCCAAATACATAGTCATGTTTAATCCATCCATGGAATGCCATATCCCTGTGTCCTCTCTGGTGTTGAGTGTATGAGTATTTGAGATTTTTGTAGGAGAAGACTTTATTCTTGCATTCTTTATTCTCTCAGAGGCAAGAATTTCAAGTGTGGATTCTAGGGGCTCTTAGCCCACATGAAAAAATACTAGTTAGTCCTGAAATACAAAGCAATTTAAAGTTGGGTTGGGGAAAAACATCCGTACAGTCCAAGTTTATGAGGGCTAAATGCATCCCTAGTGATCATTTTTTTTGATGGGTGTGCTCAAGTATGTGTAGGTTTGTTTGACATTGCCCTGGAGGTAGAGATGCATCTCCCATAACCTTTATCTTCGAAAAGTGCGGTTACGTATCCATCTCATTGAAACCCACTCGTTTCAATCTGTAATGAAGGGGTTTGGAAGCCTGCCATTTTGAGGTCTAGCCTCACTAAGCAGAATACTCCATTAGGAATCCTTGTAGTGTGTTTGGTTTTCTGTCCCACTGGCTCAATTTAGAAAGGGCATAGACAAATACTTCCTTTTTTGCTGATACAGAAAGTGGCCCCCTGGTTGTCTGCCTGAGGACCTGTAATGAGTCTGTGGTGGATTTACTTCTAATTAAGTCACTAAGAAGGGGCTTCTATTGATAACGTAGGTGTCTTGGCCTGCAGAATTTTCTTGACAAGTGTCAGAAAGATTTGGCGAGGATGTTCTGGCTTGGGGATGCCTTATTTGAAGGTTTTCAGCTTTGGGTGAGGAGAGAAAGGGCACAACATCCAAACCCCCAGGGAAGCTCCCATCTGTCCAGTTTTAACCAGATCTGACTCTGCTCAGATATTGAGACTAGATGGGAAAGGAGGCCTTCAGGGCAGCAGGGATATATTCTGAGCAGGGAGTGAGAGTCACTGATATATAGGTATTTTAGGGGGTTCTATCAGAGGAAGAGACTGCTGTGGGTCCTATGAGATTAAGGATAAAGAATGTAAGGCCCGACTCTAGAGTCTGAGAGAGGCTTCAGTTACCTTTGGGTTGGGATAGGACAGGCTACAATGGCCAGGATACAAGATGCAATGGTTGACTACTTCATGGAGGGGAGAGGAGGCAGGCAAGCACTGCTATTGGCTGGCTGTGGGCAGAGTAAATGCTTCTACTTGTAAACAAATATAATTTCTTGCCTGTAAGCTTGTTCTCCCCAGGGTTCTGTCTGCGTCTCCTTATTTTCCTCTATAGTCATCAAGGAGAACTAAAAAAATTGGGATAAGCCACAAACATGTCATTGATAATAGTAGTAATAGGAGCTAATACTTACTGGACATCTAATCTGTACCTCCATGTAGGTAATCCTATTTTTCATTTTACAATGAAAAAGAAAAATGAGTAGTCAGACAGGTTGATTTATTTACTCAAAGTCTCACAGCTCATACGTGGCAGAGGAGGGATTCAAATTTGGGTCATTCTGACTCCAGAGTTTGTTTTTTTAATGAAAGTGCATGCGTGTGTGTGTGTGTGTGTGTATGTATGTGTGTATGTCTATCCTATAGTCCACCTGATAAGAAAGATAAGAAAGAAAGATTTGGATAGAACCAAAAGCCTCCAAAATGCTGTGAGGAGCATGAAGCAGGTTCTTCCTTAGAGAGGAATTCTTAATGGTTAGTTAGTGCCTTATACAGTGGTGTTGAGAGAGCAGAGGATGTGGAGTCAGGAAATCCAGGGTCACCAAATATTAGTGTGTGACTTTGGGCAAGTCACTTAACTCTGAGTCAACCTTAATTCCTGTCCTGTAAAATGAGGACAATAATACCCACTTGATCAGTCTGTCTGGATTTTCATAAGAATCAGCTGATGTACTATATAGAACAGTACTTGGCAACTTTATGAAGCATTAGGCAAATTACAGTTTTTCCATGTTTAATCATAAATGTAATGTTTTGTCATTTTCAAAAAAACACATATCAATTATTCAAAACCTACTATAAGATATTGAAGACTTTGGACAGGAAATAACGTCCAGTGCTTTACTATTTGTGATTACTTAAGAAAAGCTTTTGCTAGAGCAGACCTGTTTTTTTTTTTTTAAATAAGAAAGTCTTTTATTATTTACAAGAGGAATTTTATTTTCTTGTTTCTAAACTGCAAGTCTTGAAACACAGTCAAACAAAGTAGAAAGTGAAGAATGCCCATAAAATTATTCACCCAGAGATAATTACTGTTAACATCTTAGTGTCTTGTGCTGATCTGGTATCTTAGGGCCAGAAAACTGCATTGGTGATTTTTATTATGAGTATTACACATAAGCTCTGTTTCTAAAATACCCGCCTGGAGGTTGAAAAAAACTTGGAAAGAACTACCAATCATTTCCGTTAAAATGGTTTTCTGTGGACCACAGAAACTGTTCTATACATAAGCTTTTGCTTTTAATTCCAGGGAGTGCAAAGGAAGAAGGGGGAACCCCGTAGCTAGGAGTTATTGTTATGTCCAGAGCAGATGCCTTTGAGCATCTCCTTTCGTTGCACAGTTTCTTTCTGTTTAACATTTTCTAACACCGTGTGTGTGTGTGTGTGTGTGTGTGTGTGTGTGTGTGTTTGCTCTTTGCTGATGGGTGTGTTTAATCTAGCATTAGTCTACTATAATAGAATGTCTGCTGCCTGGAGTAAAGAAAGCAAGATTCTTTCAGGCTTCATAAAGGCAGGGACCCTGTCCCTTGGAGGCTGCTGCATCTTCAGGTCTGAGCACGGTGCTTGGCACATGGCCGATCCCCAGTAAATATTTTTGTCTATTGTATGAATGAAAGATTCCACCATTGCCATCAAGAGCTATGTGACCTTCAACCAATCAATTAAACTCTCCGGGTGTCTCTGATGCCCTTCCAGTTTAAGTTTAAATATTTTATAATTCTAGCTTCCTCTCCTGTGATTTTGATCCTGACACTGTATGTTCATTTATCTGATGACAAATTTTCACCATTGCTAGTCCCTTACAGGGGTGAAAAACTAGCAGCTGTCTTCTTTTCAGCCTTTCATCAATAGGAGATAGTTTCCCAGCTGATTGTTATTTTTTTTGGGTTATCTGCTGCTCGTTAATCTATGTTTGTTTAATAAATTGGTTAATGAATGAATTAAAAGAGACAGTGAGCCTGTGGTGGGGCCCTAACTGAAACTAGACTTCTCGCCTCACTGGTTAGAGCAGTTCCAATCTGTGGGTTTCCTTAAATACACTTAGCAGTAAAACATTCCCACCATGTGTTCAAGAATTACGACTTGAATGGAAAACTTTTCAACAAATGCATTAAGTTTAAAGACACTCCTTCTTAATATGCTTGGGGTCATGCACAGAACAATTGCGAACTTTATTAGCTTTTAGGCTGCGGGGGAAGGTGGTACTCCGAAGACCTGCTTTGGTTTTCATCAGAAACTCCTGATGATTGTCTTGGCAGTGGGTGGATATATATTCCTGTTTCGCTGGCACCAAAGCACAGCGTCTTGGCCAGTTTTTCATTCTGTGGGACTTAAGAACCAGAACCCTTTTCCCATGTTCTGTTTCCACTGGCTCTCAAGAAATATTCGTGGCCAAGTGATATCAGGGCCTTACAGATAGTTGGTACTTCATCAACTTTCCCCAGTAGAGATCTTTTAAAAGGGCTTCTGTCACTTGGGAATGTCTGGGCACAGTGGTAAGATCCCAAGGGTCCTATGTCAACCCAGTGCTGCCATGTTGTAGTGTATCCAAAGGTTAGGCATAAACCATTTGCCTTCCCACTTGTACTTAATTTTCTAGATTTATTTTCTACATCCTTACTCAGTACACATTTGTCAAAGGTTTCATTTAGGAAACAAAAAACCTTCTAGGAGATTTTGAAGAAGAATCTTGGTTATGCCTTTCTTTTTTTTTTGACAGAGTCTCACTCTCTTGGCCAGGCTGGAGTGCAGTGGCACAATCTCGGCTCACTGCAATCTCTGCCTCTTGGGCTCAAGCAATTCTCCTGCCTCAGCCTCCAGAGCAGCTTGGATTACGGGCATGTGCCACCATGCCAGGCTAACTTTTTTTTTTTTGGTAATTTTAGTAGAGAGGGGGTTTCACCATATTGGCCAGGCTAGTCTCGAACTCCTGACCTCAGGTGATCCACCCGCCTTGGCCTCCCAAAATACTGGGATTACAGGCATGAGCCACCGCACCCGGCCAGTTGTGCCTATTTTTAAAGCCTGTAGATTTTGATCCAATAGGCCATTCTTTTGTAAGAACTTCACTTTTACATCCGTACATGACCAGGACGTAACATGAGCTGCCTCTAAATTAACCCACTATTGGTTATCGATTTTGCTATTTCTTTTCTTCTATTAGCTGAATACATTTTGTTGCTTAGGGGTATTTTTAACTTTTAAATATGCCTTTTTTTACTTTACATAAGTGAGAATGTATTTTATTTGCCTGCTTATGTATTTATGAAACCACTTTATTGAAATATAATTGACATACAATAAACTACACATATTTAAAGTGTATAGTTTGTGAAGTTTTGACATAGGAAACCATTGCCATGATTGAGAAAATGAACGTATCCAGTGCTCCAAACGCTTCCTTGCTCCCCTTTCAAATCCCTCCCTGCTACCCCTCCCAGTCTCTCCCTTAGGCCCCTCAGGCAACTGCTGATCTGCTTTCTGTCACTGTGTATTAGTTTGCATTTTCTAGAATTTTATGTAAGTGGATTTATACAATATGTACTTTTTTTTGTTTGCCTGATTTGTTTCACTCACACAATTATTTTGATTCATCCATGTTGTGACATGTATCCATAGTTCATTCCTTTTAATTGCTGAGTAGTGTTTCATTATGTGGAAATAAGTTTGTCCATTCATCCATTGATGGAAACTTGGATTACTTCTAGTTTTTGGTTATTACAAATGAAGCTGTTATGAATACTCTTGTGCAAGTCTCTGTATGGACATATGCTTTCCTTTCTTTTGGGTAAATACCCAAGGGTAGGATACCTAGCTTATATGGTGGTGTATGTTTAAGTTTTTAAGAAATTGCCAAACTGTTTTTCAAAGTGACTATATCATTTCCCACTCCTACCAGCAGTGCCTGAGTGTTATAGTTCCTCCACATCTTCACCAACACTTGGTGTCATTAGTCCTTCTAATTTTAGCAATTTTAATAAGTATGTAATATGGCTTTAATTTGCCTTTCTCTAATGACCAATGACGGTGAGCATCTTTTTTTTTTTTTTTGTGGAGACGGAGTCTCACTCTGTTGCCCAGGCTGGAGTACAGTGGCGCGATCTCTGCTCACTGCAAGCTCCGCCTTCTGGGTTCACGCCATTCTGCTGCCTCAGCCTCCTAAGTAGCTTGGACTACAGGCACCCGACATCACGCCCGGCTAATTTTTTGTATTTTTAGTAGAGATAGGGTTTCACTGTGTTAGCCAGGATGGTCTCGATCTCCTGACCTCGTGATCCGCCCGCCTTGGCCTCCCAAAGTGCTGGAATTACAGGTATGAGCCACCGCGCCCAGCCTAGTGAGCATTGTTTTATATGCTTATTTGCTATCTGTATATCTTTGGTGAAATATCTGTTCAAATCTTTTGCCTACTTTTTAATTGGATTGTTTGCTTTCATAGTTATTTAGACTTGTTTTCTGGATTCTAGATAGAAGTCCTTTATCCAGTATATATGCTTTACAAATATTTTCCCCCAGTCTGTGGTGTATCTTCATTCTCTTACCAGTGTATTTCAAAGAGTGGACGTTATTCATTTTGATAAAATGCCGTTTACCAATTTATCCTTTTATGGGTTTTGCTTTGATGTCATATCTAAGAAATCTTTGCCTAACCCAAGGTGGAAAGATCTTGCCTATGTTTCCTTTAGACATTTTATAATTTTAAGTTTTACATTCAGTTCTATGATCCATTTTGATTTAATTTTTGTTTAGGATTCAAGGTATGGACCAAAGTTCCTTTTTAAAAATATGAATATCTCATTGTTCCAGGACCATTTGTTGACAAGGCTATTCTTTCCCGAGAGTTTTCTTTGCACCAATACCATATTGTTTTGATTACTGTAACTTTATAATAAGCCCTAAAATCAGGTAATGTTAGTTGTCCAATTTTATTCTTCTTGCCTGCTTATGCTTTTTTACATACAAGCCTTTTGCCCTTGGGTCTAGAGTATTTAGGGCGAGCATGCTAATTATAATTGAGAATAACTTTCATTGTATTTACCAAGGCTTATAACCATCCCAAAGCCAACAAGAGTGTGAACGATGGAATCAGATCTGGTTTTGAATCTTGGTTCTACCACTTACTAGCTTTGTGACTCTGGATAGTTACTTGTCACCTCAAAGTCTCAGGTTCCTCAACAGTGAAATGGGGATGTTCATATTTACCTCACAGTATTGCTTTAAGGATCAAATTTGAAAATATAAAATATCTGATAAAATTTTTGCTCAATATACATTATTTTATGTTTAGAAATTAGTGCAATAAAATATCCAGTGTCTGGTTATGTAAGGGAGATAAAATAAAAATGTCTTTGGCATTCTCATTTTTCTTATTTTATCATCATTTTAATTCTTGTGAGTGATTCTTACTTCATTTCAGGAGTTAGATATCATATTGAGAGTATAACTTATAATTTGAACATGTTTAGAGATAGAAAATATATCTATATTTTCTATATGAGAAATATATATTCATGTTACATTCAAATGGATGGATTACAATACCAACAGAGTGTGATGGTTGAATACAATTGTGTGGTGGTGGGAGCGTGTGGGGGCAGAGATTTGCTGTCACCTTTGAGGCACGCAAGGAAAATTCAGCTTTGTGAGACAATGCATGCATTAGGGATGAATAAGGACTGTAAATCTAAATTTCTCTCTTATGGTAACTTGGGGAAAACACTGATTCATTTTTGTTGTGTCTAGGTGAATACATAACCTGAATTTTCACTGAAAGTTGAATTAAACAATATAAAAAACTCCACACACAAGGAAAAGACTAATAACTGAATTTAACAATGGGTAAAGATACATATAGGCAGTTTGTAGTTGAAAAAACCAGAACATACCATGTCAAGCATAACATACTGGCAAAGAGTAAGAAAGCCAATAGCATCAGATATTGGCGAGGATGTTAGGAAACGGAACTAATATGTAACTGGAGGGAGTGTAAATTAGTAAAACTGTTAATACTTTGAAAGTTATTTAGTGATACCTAATACAATCGAATGTGTGTGTGTACCCTAATCCAGTGCTTCTTTTTTTGGGTATCTACTTCAGAGAAATTCTCACATGTATGCACTGAGAGACATGTACAAAGATGTACACTGCAACACTGTTTGTAATAGTGTTTGAATAATTAAAAACAACCTAATCCCTTCTCTCCTTCCCTCCTTCTCTCTCTCTCTCCCTCCCCCACCTTTCTCTCTTACACACAAAAACACACACATACAAACACATACTTCAAATTATTTTCAGAACCATTTGCATTTCTGAAGATGGCATCTTTATCCCTAAAGGTATTTTTTTAAACTAGAGTTCTGAAGGAGACATAGAAAAATGTTAACATGTTTTTGCAAGCATTCTTCCCATTTTGTGTGTTGTTTGGCTCCTATCCTGGTGTAATTTGAAATACTTCCAAGGTACCTGTTGTGTGTATGTGTTCGGAGTTTCTTTAGACATCTCTTGCCTCTAGTGATCTCTGTTCAATATCACATTAAGCTACTTGGGCCTAAGTTGTCAGTTATCCCAGCTTCTTTAATTTTAGTGGGAATTTGGAAGTTTGAATTGATAATTGGAACCCTTCTCCTCCTCCTCCTCCTCCTCCTTCCTTCTCCTTCTCGTTCTTCTTCTTCCTCTTCCTCCTCTTCTTCCTCTTCTTCCTCTTCTTCTTCTTCTTTCTTCTTTTTTTTTTTTTGGTCAGCGTCTTGCTCTGTCACCCAGAACAAGATGGTGCATTGGGGTGCAATGGTGTGATCACAGTTCACTGCAGCCTTGACCTCTTGACTTTCTGGGCTCAAGCAATCCTCCCACCTCAGCCTCTCAAGTGTCTAGGACCACAGGCACATGCTATCACGCCCAGCTAATTTTAAAAAATTACTTTTAATAGAGACGAGGTCTCCTGGTCTCAATTTCCTGGGCTTAAGCCATCCACCTGCCTCAGCCTCCCAGAGTGCTGGGATTACATGCATGAGCCACCATGTCCAGTCCAAACTTAACTTGTGTGTTTCATAGGCTTGTTTTCTTAATATTGCTCCATCTATCTGTCTTGGTATGTAAGATATTCATATATAGGGTGGAATGTTTGTTTTGGTGTATGACAGATACTTAGAATGCAGATTAGATCATGTATTCTAGCTGAGAATTTCCAAAGCATGTAACAATTCTTAATCTTCGAAACAGGCATGGGGTGCCCCTCAGTCTGCCTGTCTACACAGTGTTTTTAGCTACCAGAATGGCCTCTCTGCCCATGTCAGACTCACTTTGCATGTACATACTTCAAATTCCCTATTTTCTTTCATCTGCTTCTTCTTTGGTAAACAGACAACTCAACTTCCTCTGCCTGATCTCTCTGAGACATACTGCAAATTTAGCTCAGACCCCTGCTGGCTGTGTGTATCTTTGGCTATTCATAGAATGGGAGGGTTTACTGTTCTTCCTTCTGGAGGAACCTGGGTCTTCTCATTTCTCATGCGTCAGAATCTGTCTGCAAAGGACTATGTGGAATTGGAGTGATGAAAAAGAATTGGGTGATGAAAAAAGACCTTCCTCTTTGTGGTGTTTGGACAATCTTTAAAAACTATGCTGATGAGCCATTTCAGCATGTGTTAATCTTGCTGTGCCTGCTTTTGGGTTATTTTCCCCTCTTGTATTCATGGGTGTTATAAAGACCTATGTAACTATTCAACTGTTGGTCATCACAGAGAGTCCACTTGGGCAAAAGATGAAAATGAATGCAAATAATGCACTTAGCTCGGCCGCCATAGGTTAATGCTGCTCTGGTCCTGCCCTGGTACTGGATTCCAATTTTGATCCAGGAACTACCCCTGCGCCAGCCTGTAAGATACAGGCTAGACTCTCTGACTGACCCAGAAGGGTGGCCCTTGAGGGCTTCCAAGATTCCCAGATAAGCTGGAACCAATAGGACCTTTAGGGAGTTCTGGGCAAGATGTGTTGAATTCCCAATTCAGAAGAGATTTCTTTTTTTTTTTTTCTTGTCAGTTAAGACTTACTGCCCAGGCCAGTTCGGATATGGAGGGGTTTGGGGGAAGTATTCACTGAGATATTTTTGTCTCATTGCATTTGATACGTTCACAAATCATTTAACATCATGGATATCACTATTTGCCACTTCCCTGCTCTTGTTTTTATTCTAATGTCCTACATTTAGAAACCGATCAGTGGACTGCAAGTTTCTTTAGGGTGAGAGGGCTAGATATTTTAAATTTTGTATCCCTAATGTGTACCTCAATGTCTGGCATATAATAGATTCTAAATAAATATCTATGTCTGGATAATATGGCTGAATAAATGATTGTAAAACATACCCCAAAGTTCCTGTGCTTATTTTTCCTTTCTCCTCCCCTTTCTTTTTTTACTCTTTGAGTTTTGATCCCTCTTAGACCAAAATTTTAGATGCTATCTAGCATCATGTTGTGGTACTGCTTTCCATAATACTTGCTTCATTTTCTCTTCCTCCAAATTTTGTTTGTTTTTCAAAAATAGTGGAGGTTTCCCCCCTTACACTTTGTCCTTTGTGTCTTAAGTTAATTTAAATGTCATCCCTGTTCTTCATCTCATTCTTCTGTGATCTCAAGTTCTTGCTGGTTCTTCAGTCTTCTGACTCTTGCTTATGGTGAACAGTTCCACGAGTCTTATGGCTTAGGCTTGTGAGTTCATTTTCAACGGAGATTTAATCGGTGGGTGTCTCAGGTTGACTGGATTGAGGGCATATCTATCCAGCTAGGTTTTGTTTCTTCTTCTAGGGACCTTAGGGGTATCATTGGTCTAAAACCCATTTTTTTGTGCATGTTTCAACTTGAAAGTTCCTGGAGAAAAAAAAAGTAAATGCCTAGACTATACAGGCAATGTGAATTCAAAGCTCTAAACCACATGAGGGCAGACTCTGGGGATGTGGATGCTCAGTGGAAACATTTTTATTCCACTACCAAGAACCTAGGACAAGGCATCTCTTTGCCATCTGCCTACGTGAGTGTTTGTCATTGTTTTTTTCCAAGTCCACTATTTCACTTCAGGAGTCTTTCTTCAAGGCCACTTCTTCAAGGGTCTTTCTTTAGTTGGAGGTTGCAGTTCTAGTTCTCTGCCTTATCTCCCACTGCCTGCAAGTGTTAAGCCCCACGTGCCTGGTGTATTGACCTATCCCTGCACTATAAGTTCATGTGCTTCCAGCTTTGGTTCTCTATTTACCGCCCCCCCCCCCATTTCTGGCCCCTTTCTATTTAATTTCTTCTAAGTTCATTTCAAACGATATTTACTGTATGTTTGTCACATTTTTCTCATGATTTCTTAGGGATCGTAGTAGAAAGATTTTTAGACTATCACATGAACTTCTAAGATGTTGTTCTTGCTTTCTTTTTTTTTTTGTGACGGAGTCTTGCTCTGTCGCCCAGGCTGGAGTGCAGTGGTGCGATCTTGGCTCACTGCAAGCTCCGCCTCCCGGGTTCATGCCATTCTCTTCCCTCAGCCTCCCGAGTAGCTGGGACTACAGGCACCTGCCACCACGCCCGACTAATTTTTTGTATTTTTAGTAGAGGCGGAGTTTCACCATGTTAGCCAGGATGGTCTCGATCTGCTGAACTCATGATCCGCCCACCTCAGCCTCCCAAAGTGCTGGGATTACAGGCGTGAGCCCCCGTGCCCAGCCTGCTTTCATTTTTATAAAGAAAAAAGTTTCAGGTTGAGAACCAGGACACCTAATTCTTTGACATCAGTTTGCTGCATTGGGTTAAGTCATACAAACTGTCCTAGGCTCAGATTCTTTATCTTTTAAATGGTGATAATAAGACTTAAGAACACAGTTGTAAAAGGTGTGACTCCCCTGATAGGAATGTTTTGAGATGGAGTAGTAGAATAGTTGGGCAGGTATTTGGAAAAAATAAAAATAAAAGCACTTCATAATAACCAGCTAGATTTGTTTCTTCTTCTAGACACCCTAGGGATGTCATTGCGCTAGAACCCATTTTAACCAGTATTATTACTACTATTCTCTTTTCTCCAGAGCCTTCACCCTCCTTCTATTATTGCGTCTCCTACTCCATTAGTTTAGCTTATGGCAAAGTAGAGTGGCCTTCTACCTAGGCAGAGGACATACTGCTACCTCCTGGCTGATTTCTCTCTATCCAGCATGGTGATTACTGTGGCTTGGTCATTCTCGCTTTGACTCATGATCAGATGTTCCTTGTTAGAAGAGAAGGCGTTAGCAACCCTTGGTCAGTAGTGGAAATGCACTGTTATGTTGGTTAAGGTCTTAATAGCACATGTGATTGTTTCTATATTTCTGCTGCTTTGGAGAACAAAAGGAGTACTGCCTGAATACAAGTCTTCTCTGCAGTTACCTGTCTGTACCATGTCACTAAAGGAGAGTATCAATTCGCGTAGTTGTCCTGGAAACTACCACAAACCTTTAGACACATATTAACAGGAACACTGGGATTCATCATCAAGAATTTTTACAGTGTTCACGCAACACACCCTTTTTATGTTACAGAAACTTTGGTTTGAACAAGCTGTGTCATAAAAGGGGCCATGGAATCAGCAAAACCAGTCATATCATGACAGGCCCACCAGATTTGCAAGGTAGGGAGGGATGTTGGAGTTTTCTTAGCTTTTTATTTGAGGCCAAGATCTCAAACAGAGTTGCCTTTGCTTCAGGTCAAATGAAGTCATAATTTGGGTTGGAATAGTCCCTGTTTAAATCACTTAGGCAGGGTTTGATTTGTTGAACCAAACCCTGAAACCAATTCAGTTCACAAAAGAACATATAATTACACAGCTTTTATCCAAAAATCCCAGTAGAAAATTTTAAGTAGATATAGCGAGGATTCAAAGGGAACATGAGATAAAATGGAAAATGCATCGAAGGATATCAATAGAAATAGAAAACATTTATGAAAATCTGTTCTCAGCTTATATAGTTCATTGCACAAATTAATACACTTGATTCTCAAATAAGTTAACATGATTTCAAATACTGAATCTTTATTTTCAAAGATAGGGTGATATATCTATAACAAGGTTGATTGTAGTCATGTATCGTACTGAATTTTCCAATGCATACCATTATTTTATAGTTGCGTGACTGCCCTATTTTCACTTTTCCATAGTAATTGCCTGCAGCCGTACACAGATAACACAAGTTTCCAGTGAATCCAAACTCCTTTTTGTCTACTTAATGGTAGTACATTCTTTATAAAACCTACTTACCAGACTTTCTAACAAATAGACTGGTTTGAAGATCAATTCTTGTTGTGTCCCCTGCCTGCCATCTGTTTTAGATATTAGTGAGTCATGAAATGTCTAAGAGCAATAATCTGTGAGAGACAGAGGAAGAGCAGAGGGTCTGGATTGTCAGAAAATGGAATAATATCCTTGGGCTAATCAAGGATTGTTAGATGTATTATATAATCAAATCATGAAAGGAATAATGATTAAAATCAACAGGGAGTCCACGAAACTTGAAACTAACATACATGCTAGTTTTAGGAGAAACCTTAAAGACATAGCAGATGGGCTTTGGTTACCATTGCTATGGAGGAGTCAATGGAAGTTAGTGGAAGAAGCCATACATGTAGACTGGTTAGTTCAGCCAATTTATGCTGAGCACCAAGTATGCTGATACTATGGGGATAAAGAAGAGTGAGGCCAGTTCTTTACTCCAGGGTTTTCAGTCTTGGAGGAAAGATATCACACAACTCTCTATGCCAATGACAATAACGGGCTTCGTATGGAGCACTGCTGTGCACTTATCTCCTGTTTGCCTAGGGCTTTATTTACTTATATGATCTTTAGTCCTCTTATCAGTCCTCTAAGGTAGATTTTATTATCGCCGATTTACAGATGAGGAAGCAATGCTTTTTTCCCTTGCTTGTTACCATGCTGCCTCTCAGCACAATCTGTTCAATACCTTGCCAAAGATACAGACTGAAGTCTGCTGGGTGAAGGTCAGATCTTGACTATGCTATATGCCAGTGGAATCTTGAGGAAATTTTAAAATTTGAGCTATAGTGTTCTTATACATAAAACAGAGATAATATCAACCTTAGCTCTCAGCCTTAATGTCAACATCCTCAGAAAGGCCTCACTGACCACTCTTATTCCCATCTCCTGAATCACTTAATCCCATACCGTGTTTTAATTTTGTCATAGCCTTTATCACTATCTGAAGTAATCTCATGTGTATCTAGTATACTATTGCCTGCTATACTATTGTCTAGTATACTAATGTCAGCCTCCCCACTTGAATGTGAGTTTCATGAGGGCAGGGACCAGGCCTGTTGTAGTCATCCCTCTGTCCCCAGAATTTGGTTCCAGGCACAGAGTAAGCATTCAATAAGTATTTTGTGAATGGGCAGTGGTCCAAACAACAATTAACAAGCATAGAAAGGAGAAAATGACAACACTTATGTTTAATGTCCTTGTGAACCATTCCACTATGTTTCCTTAGAAAGAAAATAAGTCATTGAAAGCTTTGAACTATGTTGTTATGGTAGGTTAGATTTTTTTTTAACCATCCTGAAGGTTTGGAAATACTGTAAGTTGAAATTCATCATCCAGTGCATAATGGTCTATCTTTGACCTCAGCTGGGCCTCAGTAAAAGGAGCAAGTGGGCCAATACCAAGCACAGACACAGAAAATGGAATCCTTTGTTATGTGTAACTATAGGGTATGTTGAGAGCAAATGCATAACCAGAAATTACTCGAATGTTTGGTGTTCACGCTCTTCCACATGCATTAACCACAGAGTGAGTGACACGTCTTACTATGTCTTCAAAAGGGACCCAGCTGCCACTGACCTGTTGTATGTCTTTGACATTGTGTATTTCAGGATTCTGAGAAACGAACCCCTCTTCATGTGGCCGCATTTCTGGGAGATGCAGAGATCATTGAACTCCTAATTTTGTCAGGTAAATAACCACTATATTCAAAAGTCAATTGCAAATAAAATTTAAATAACCAATTTACTAGATTGACTACTACCGTGAACCCAAGCAAAATTCCTTTGTTATGTTCATGGAAGTTTGTTTGATAAGCGATTTTATCTTTACACAAAGAAAAATGCAAGAAGTTGTTCTTATTGAAAAATGACTTCTCCAGTAACATTTTTATCTTGCTTTGAAAGTCTGTTTCCTGGCTGTCTAGTCAGGCCCAGCGTTGTAGATGAATTCAGTACATTAGGATATATTTTGATTTTTTTAATTATAAAAAAGGAAATAAAACTAGTTTGAAGTCTACATGAACATACACCTATACACACTATGTATAGTGAATCTATATACACACTACATAAACATGCTACATAAGCACTATGTATAGCATGTATACACTATGCTATATATATACATGCTATATAAACACTATGTATAGCATGTATACACTATATATGCTATAATATATGCACACTGTATATATGCCATATATATATACACACCCTAGATTTATATGCCAATTAAATGTGTTTGTATATTTACATATATTTAAGTTGGGCTACAACACAATGCTGTTATATTTATGGATACATGACTATGACTATGTAATGAAAGCATAAAAACATGGAAGGCAAGGGACCATATTGATTTCTGGATAGTGGTTACCTCTAAGTAGGCAGGTTGAGTAAAAAATGTCTTCAGGGAAGGCTATAAAAGAACTACTACAACTCTCTGTAAAATATTTTATGTTTAAAATATTGGAAGGGAGTATGGCAAACATTTAAATCTGATTTGTGTTTATACTGGTCTTTGTGATAACTGTTGTCTTTATTTTTCAATGTATTTTAAATATTTCATCAGATTTAAAAATGCCAGTGGTTTCATTTTTGGAAACCTATATGCTCAGTATATCTCACCAAACAGGTTTCCAAAACCATTATGTGCTTTCTCCCTTGAGTGTTTACTAGACAAATCCTGGAATGAATTGAGCATGTGCAGATGTCTCACTGTAGATTATTCACAGACAGGCTGTCTTTCTTCCTCCTCCTTTATGTTTGGGAGATTAACATCTAGAGGAAGTGCCTCTGCCTACGGACTAGTCAAAAGGCCTCTAGTAAGGTTTCGCCAGTAAAGGGGAACTGTGGCATCCTAAAGTAAGCTCTGCAGAGGTAGGAGCTGAGACATGCATTCAAGCAGATGTGGTGAACACTGTGGACAAGAAACAAGAATTGTGCTGTGATGCATAAGCAACATGGCCCTTATTTTGTTGTGTTCATGTTCTTGAGGTGGGTTTCCCCAGGAAACAAGTGTTCTGTGCCTCAAAACATGTGTGCCCCGTGCTCCTGATGGTCACATGGAGCTTAGGTTAGATTTCACATGGCATTTCTTGTGCTTTTGAGAGCAGGCCTTTCTTCCAACAAATCTAAAGATGCCCTAGGACCATGTTCCAAACAAACGTGTATTGTTTGGTGTTGGCACACACTAAGGGCCAGTGCACACCTGGCTGGTTGCCCTGGCAGTTGCAATTTGGCCCGAGGGAAATTGTAGGCAGAATCAGTGGAGGTATAAAATAAAGAACTTTGTGGTATAACATCTAATGATCCCCATCAGCTATACCCACCTCTTTTTTATTTTATTTTATTAATTTATTTATTTTTGAGACAGAGTCTTGCTCTGTAGCCCAGGCTGGAGTGCAGTGGCGTGATCTCGGCTCACTGCAACCTCTGCCTCCTGGTTTCAAGTGATTCTGCCTCAGCCTCCCAAGTAGCTGGGACCACAGGCGTGTGCCACCACGCCTGGCTAATTGTTTGTATTTTTAGTAGAGACGGGGTTTCATCATGTTAGCCAGGATAGTCTCAGTCTCCTGACCTCGTGATCCGCCTGCCTTGGCCTCCCAAAGTGCTGGGATTACAGGCATGAGCCACCATGCCCAGCCTACCCACCTCTTAAATATTGTATTAACAGACCTCTCAGAGTCTCAGAGGAATGTTTCATGAATGTACAAATTCAGAACTTTGTCTTACATGCCAACTTTGTGTTGTTGTTGTTTCTGCATCTGAAAGGGAAGATTTTAATTCTGCAGCATGAAGTCAACCCAATCTCTTTCTTTCATGTATCTGGGGCCAGTGATTGTTTGACAAACATGGTTTCACATCACCTTCACATGGCCATGGAATCCACGAGCCTCTCTTCAACTCTGGCTGATTTAGTAGAACTGGGAAAAGCTGTTGCATATATATTAATCTATTCACTTGTTTGGTCTTGGAATTTCTGAGCTCTTAATGTCTTTAGCATAATTTCGGTTCAATGTGCTATGGAAAATTTCCTCCTCCCTCTCATCAAATTAGGAAGACTTAGGACATGAGGAGCATTGGGAAAGTTTTCCCTTTTTAGCAATTTTATTTACTTGTGGAAGCTGAGGCAAACTCTTGGAATTCACATGGATTTTATTTTCCCTGAAAGGTCCTTTACTCAATTTATATATTAAGTTCCTAATATTGCAAGAGCACGATGATTTTATCTCTGAGCTTGTATCTGGCAGCTGACCCTTTAGGGAATCCAACCAAACTGTTTCCCAATTTAATAATGAATGAGGTGCTAATGATTCCCTTGTTGGACAAATAATTTGGCCTTGCCAGAACAGCCCATTACAGCTGTGTTCTCCATTGTATTAACCTACAGAGCATGGTGTAACCCAAGCTTGCTAAATTCCTGCTGGCATTATCTCCTGTTAGCCAGGTGGATGGAACCCTGAATACCTCTGAGCAGACGGGGAAGACAAGGTCTTGGGGAAGAATTCAGGCCTTGCAAATTTCACTTTCTTACAACTCCCAGTTCAAAGTGTGGCTTTATTTCCCTCCTGACTCTAGTGTCTGATTGGGAACTGGCCGAATCTGGATTAAGTCAGAGAGATCAGTGAGAACCAATCAGTGGCTGAGAGTTAAGATACTGGGGTTGGGATATAGGAAGCAGAGTACACAGAAAAAGGACCACAGTAGAAATATCTTACAAAGGCTGGGTGTGATGGCTCAAGCCTGTAATCCCAGCACTTTGGGAAGCTGAGGTGGGAGGATCACTTGAGGTCAGGAGTTCAAGACCAGCCTGGCCATGAAACCTATCTCTACTAAAATTTAAAAAAGTAGCTGAACGTGGTGGTAGGTGCCTGTAATCCCAGCTACTCAGGAGGCTGAGGCAGGAGAATCGCTTGAGCCTTATAGGTGGAGGTTGCAGTGAGCTGAGATTGCACCACTGTGCTCCAGCCTGGGTGACAAAGTAAGACTCCATCTCAAAAAAAAACAAAAGATCCTGCAGAGAAAACTCTGAGGACAAGTAAGGATTATAGGGTTCTGGGTTGAAAGAAGAAAACTGGAAGTACTCTCTAATACGGGAGTGTTTGTGAGGCATAACTACTAAGTAAAATTTATTAGAATTTATTTTTAAGTTTTAATTTAATTTACTTTTTTTTAAGATGGGATCTTGCTAGGTTGTTCAGACTGGTCTCGAACTCCTGGCCTCAAGTGATCCTCCCATCTTGGCCTCTTGAAGTGCTGGGATTACAGGCATGAGCCACCACATCTGGCCATAGAATTTATGCAACCCAACAAGTGGTAGTCCTGCAAAATTATTTCCTATACATTTTCAAAACGTGCTTATTACTCTCAATGCAAATTATTTCCAGGGCTGGGGGCACATCATTCTTTTTATTCCTTATGCATAACAAATATTCATCCTTTGAGGATGAATTTGATATTTTTTATCTGGTGAAAGAGGGGCGATTAAACCAGGCAATGCTGATTTTGGCCTACGAATGTGGTGCAATTATAAAGTAATAAGCCATTTTCTGATGGGTGTGCAAATTGGCCATAAAGGCAACTCCAAGGAGAGTTTGTTAAATGTTTTCAGCAATTGCCACGTTCATGGAATTGTCATACCCTCTTCTAAGGTAATTGTTTTGAAGCACTCCTGTACTGTATGATTTGGTTTGTTAAAAAAAAATCAATAGCAAGTTGATTTCATTATATTATAATCATATTTTTATAACCTTTCATGTTTACTTCAACAATTAAAGCCAAACTTTGGATAAGTTAAGCTTAGGAAGAAATTATTCTCTTTGGCTTGTGAGATTTTTCAGTCACACTCAGTCCACCCTTATCACACCACTTCTGTTTTCTTTATTCTACTTCTTCCTAGACAACATGGCTTACAGAACAGAAATATTGCCTCTGGAAAAGATGCCCAGAGTTTACTTTAACCCTGATCTCTATGAAAATAAAATTAAGAGGTAATAGGGATAAGATGAAGAACATCCTTAGTTTGTAATTACAGATCATGTCTGATGGATTGGGCCTTTGTTTCTAAAGAATCAGTATACCCTAGCGCTTATTTTCATGTTTAAGCTTTAACATGTCCTTGGGTAAAAAGGCATTTGCCTTTAAATCATTAGACATGCAGACTGTGTCCTTCGGTGCACAATGGTGCCTGACAGGCAGGTAAATAATGTGAAGCTTCCTTTAGAAAAAAATCAGCTATAAATATTCAATTCATAGCCAAAACCATCTGACATCTCCCTCTGACATGTAAACAAGACTCTTGAACGTGTTCAGAGGAAGAGGATGAGGAAGCCGGCAGCAAGAAATGACACTGATGAAATGCTTCTTGGGTCTCCATTCAGATAACTCCGCTTTTGTTATAATAATTTTTGTTATGGGGGAAAGGAGGTTTTCCTGGCAGCTGCCTATTCAACCTCCATGAGAAGGAGAAGTGGAGGAATGGAGGACTTAATCATTGACTGAAAGAAGCCATTGCCTACATTTCTAATCACCTCGAAATTTCTCAAGGGACTCTGAAGCGACACGCTAACAATGCTGGTGTCGTTACACTCCAGGTGTGTGTCACTGTATGAGGTTCAGCCTGCATGGTATCATTTTTCTCCTTGAGAGATTTTTAATATTGAAAGCCAAATTTGGATCTGCATAAAACTAAAAATTTTCAGAATGCAGTATAATAATAATAATGATAAAAGGATATAAATATAAATAAGAAAAATAACGGAAAAATGGGAGAAATATATAAAGAATATGAACAAGTAATTCTCAGAAAATGAATTACAAATGGCTAGTAATCAAACATATTAGAAGATGTCTAACCTTATTGTTAGACCAGAAACTAAAAAAAAAGATGCTCTTTTTAAAATCAGATTTTTATGTATGTATGTATGTATGTATGTATGTATGTATGTATGTATTTGAGACAGAGTCTTGCTCTGTTGCCCAGGCTGGAGCACAGTGGTGTGATCTCGGCTCACTGCAACTTCCACCTCCCAGGTTCAAGCGATTCTTCTGCCTCAGCCTTTTGAGTAGCTGGGATTACAGGCGTGTGCCACCACGCCAGGCTAATTTTTGTATCTTTAGTAGAGACGGGGTTTCACCAGTTGACCAGGTTGGTCTCGAACTCCTGACCTCAGGTGTTCCATCCACCTCGGCCTCCCAAAAGTGCTGGGATTATAGGCATGAGCCACCACGCTCGGCCTATTTATTTTTAAAGCGGCTTTATTGAAGTATAATTGAAATACAATAAGCTGTGTATATTTAATATCTACAACTTGATGAGTTTGGACATATGCAAATACCCATGAAATTATCACCACAATCAAGGTAATAGACATCTCTGTCACCTCCAAAAGTTTCCTTGTGCCCCTTTGTTCTTGTTATTTTGGAGTTTTTTGGGAAGTGTGTGTGGTAAGAACACGTAACATGAGATCTATCCTCTTAACAAATGTTTAAGTGCATGATACAGTATTATTGACTCAGATTTGCAATATTTAAAATGTCTGACTGGGCCTGGTGGCTCACACCTGTAATCTCAGCACATTAGGAGGCTGAAGTAGGAGGATCACTTGAGGGCAGAAGTTTGAGACCAGCCTGGGAAACAAAGAAAGACCTCATCTCTACAAAAAAATTTAAAAAATTAGCTGGGCATGGTGGTATGTGCCTGCAGTCATAGCTACTCTGGAGGCTGAGGCAAGAGGATTGCTTGAGCCCAGGAGTCTTAAGGCTGCAGTGAGCTATGATAATGCCACTACACTCCAGCCTGAGTGGCAGAGTGAGACCCTGTCTCTAAAAAATTTAAAAAATATATATTTTAATGTCTGATAATATCAAGTGTTGATGAGGATGTGGGGAAACTAAGCAATCTCATACATTCCGAGGGTGTAAACCGGCACACTTTAGAGGCTTTACATGACCTTTTGAAACCGAAAGTGTGTATTATCTATGACACATAAAGTCCATTTTAAATTATTTATCCTAGACAAATACTTGCACCCTTGGGCCGGGCGCAGTGGCTCAAGCCTGTAATCCCAGCACTGTGGGAGGCCGAGACGGGCGGATCACAAGGTCAGGAGATCGAGACCATCCTGGCGAACCCGGTGAAACCCCGTCTCTACTAAAAAAAATACAAAAAACTAGCCGGGCGAGGTGGCGGGCGCCTGTAGTCCCAGCTACTCGGGAGGCTGAGGCAGGAGAATGGCGTGAACCCGGGAGGCGGAGCTTGCAGTGAGCTGAGATCCGGCCACTGCACTCCAGCCTGGGTGACAGAGCGAGACCCCGTCTCAAAAAAAACAAAAAACAAAAAAAAAAAAACCAAATACTTGCACCCAAGGCAGGCAGATCACCTGAGGTCAGGAGTTCAAGACTACCCTGGCCAAAATGGCAAAACCCTGTCTGTACTAAAAAATTAAAAAATTAGCGGGGCATGGTGGCAGGTACCTGTAATCCCACCTACTTGGGAGGCTGAGGTGGGAGAATCGCTTGAACTGGGGAGGCGGAGGTTGCAGTGAGCCGAGATCACACCACTGCACTCCAGCCTGGGTGACAGAGCAAGACTCCGTTTCACACACACAAAAGCAGCTTAGTTCCCCCTCCCCCATTATTTTCATTGAGAAACATAAAACTTCACATGCACTAGCTTTCTTAAAAATATTTTGTAGAAAATATTTCTTTTTTTTTTTTTTTTTTTTTTTTTTTTTTTTTTTTTTTTTTTT